>NW_028083884.1:0-63672 GCF_014824575.4 Sturnira hondurensis | reverse complement strand
GGTACCAGTGGAGCAGGCACATCCCAGACCTGGCAGCCAGGCCAGGGAGTAGAAGCCCAAGGCTCCTCGGCAGGACCACGTCTGACTTCTGAGACGGGGCTGCCCAGACCAGGAGTGACCTGGTGAGAGGGCCTGAAGCAAGCCAGGGGGGCGGGAGGCTAGGAGCCCTGCTGCTTGGGCTCCAGAGACCATGCAGAAAAGAAAGAGGGAGGCCAGCCCATCAGGGAGGGACTGGAAGAGATCGAGGACCTGAAGCATGGAAAGCCAGGCTGTGGGTGCCGACTTGGCAAAGTGACAGCTGAGGTGACGGGGGGACTTGAGCAATCTCTGTTGGCAGCAAGAAGAGGAAGCTGCCCCTTGATTCCTCAGTGACCTCTGCCACAGTCACTGCCACACAAAGAATGCTGAGATAGTCTGCCCCTTGTACCTGGGCTTCTGGGGCAAGAGCCGGGGGAGTGTGGTGGGTACTCATTAATCGAGTGTTTGTTCAGTTCTTCTTCTGGAACGCTCACTCATGTTCCCCTGCCCTACAGTGGCCTGTGTGTCCTCACCTCCGTGTCACACATGTCCTCCAGGGAACTGGCAGGGGGACGAGCAGCTTTCAGCCCCCTTGCAAGTAGAATGACCAGTGGGAGCAGGAGGGGCCGGACACACTCCTTTGAATTTGGGCCAGTGGTGTGACCTCCCTGAAGCCCTGCTGCCTCATCCGTGAGATGGGGGAAGGGGAAGACTGGAGGGTGTGGCTGTTCATGGAGGACTTGCTAGCTCTGGGGTCCTGTGACCCAAGGGAACCTTAATGCAGGTGGGGCACCTTCCTTGCAGGGCGGTGCAGGGGCCATGCCTTCCTGTGGGCCCCCGACTGGGTGCCCCTGCTCTCCCCTTCTAGCCCAACCAAATTGCCTCTTTCACTTTCATTTTCCAGCCAAAATGGAGAGGAAAATTTAAGGAAACTAGAAAATTAAAGAAAAGGAAACTAAATCTTTGAGCAACCCAATGCTTAAGAAGCCTGCTTTATCTTTAGATCACTAGGGAATGATTTTGCAAGGTACAAGAGGGATTTTGAAGGGTTCTTTTAAATGGTCAGTCCCCTCAATCACTGTACAGATACGATCCTTGTCACACAAGGTTATTTGAAGTTTCAGGATCAGTTGTGTCTTGCAAAGAAAAACAGTGTATGGAGATCCTCACCAGGGCCACGTCATTGGGAAGAAGTATGAACATGTGAAGGATGGGAGGCCATTCATGTCATTATTTTGTGAATTACTGGAAGTTGTATTTGTTTTTTTAAAAGTTTGCTTGTATAATTGATCCATTGAACAAGCACAGTCCATGGTGTGATCAAAACACAAAGGGATTTTTTTGTCTTTGCTCCTTAACAATGTAGTCCCTGGGGTAGCCAGGAAGCGCACTTGGCCTGGGCCTTGTTCAGAAATAGAGGGTTATGGACACTTCACGTCCCAAACCAGAGCTCGGGGGCTGCCTGTCTGGGGAGCAGTGAAGGCATGGGCATCTTCACTAGCCAGGGGCCTTAAACTCTCAGGTCACCCACAGCTGCACAAGCCAGCTTACCTGGGCAGGGAGCAGGTCAAGTAAGATCTGCATCTACAGAGCTCTGGCAATGGGTGGGTGGAGAAGACCAGGGTTAACACAGTATCAGTCAACCATGGGGAGGTTGGGAAGTAGGAGACTTGTGTGGGCTGAGGAAGGACTTGAGACCATCTAGGGAGGGACTCGGACCAGGAACCATGTTAGGAGGCAAGAGGCCCTCTCAGCAATGGTGATGTTGACCTTCTCAGCAAGACAGGGTGAAAACAAAGGATGAGAAAAACACCAGATCCCATCAGAGAATCTCAGCGGGAGGATCAGTGAGCATGACCAGGGGGCTTTTACAGGGTTTGAGTTGTGGCTTGTCCATAGACCTCATCACTCTCCTCACTTACTGACCATGATCTTGGACATAAGCACCTCCCCTCCATGAGCCTCACTTGTCTCTTTACCTGTGAAGTAGGGGTAGCAGTGGCTGTTCGCTGCAGCTGCGCCTCATCTGGAGGGTGTATATGTCACTCTGTTGTCAGGTAGACACAGGGAGAGAGTGTGTGAAGCTGAGAGTGAGAGTTTGGGTTATGTCCTCACACGGGGGTTGCAACCTGGCCGGGTGTGCAGTGCTGGGGGCTAGAAGCTGTGGTCCCTGATTTCACAAAGAGCACTCGTGACAGTCATGCACAAAATACCTTGAACTCACCCCAGCCTGGCACTCGAGCTTGAAGGAGACGGGGTGGGGAGTGGGGTGACACCTGTGCAGCACTGGCCATCATCAGAGAGGAACGGCTTCATGGAAGGAGGCTAGTCAGAGAAGGGAAAGAACACTGAATAAGTCTCTTTGGGTTAAAGGAGTTAGGGTTCAAGTCCTTCCTGTGCCCCGGCAGCTTCGGCGGGAGGAAAGGAGTGGAGGCTGGCACGTTTCCCAGTCTGGGGCCCCTCTGCAGAGCCCAAGCCTCCAATGTCTCTGGGGGGCCTCCAAGGGGTGGGGTGGGCATGGCTGCTCCACCCTGACCTTGGGTAGGAGAGGTTCCTCTGGGAGCTGGCTCACCCAGCCTGGGGCCCCCTCTTCCTGCTGGGCTGGACCCCCTGGTGCTTATCTCTCAGCCTGATGACAAACGCCCTGCAAAACTGTGAAAATAACGTTCATGCAATTCCAGGCACCCAAATGGTCGGTCGGGAATCTCCTGGGGGGGCCCTTGTGCACCCACACGCTGGCTCCCTGGGCCTCATGTTGTAACAAGGAAGAAGGAAATGTGAACAAAATGTTTCTCACTCAAGGAACTGGTGTGAGAGTCAGTGGCAGGTCTGTGAGGCCACAACAGTTTCCTCCTTCTCAGGTCCTGCATAAGGAGCTCATTATGGCCACGCTGCTCCTGAGCCCCAGCGACCCTGGGAGCACCTTGTTTTTCTTGGTTTAGCTGAGGTTGGATGCTTGTCACTGGCCTGTATGCAATTAAGACCCTTCCTTTGTTCTGGTTTCCTTGGACTGGGAGTGTTTGTTGTAGTTTTCAACATCATCTGTCAAGGCCACGGCAAAGACTCACTAGGGGGTCGTTGATGAAGAAAGCAGAGGATTTGAGTACTTCAGGAAACCCAGGGTGAACCAGCTCTCCAGACTGGCAGGGTCATGGTGACAGCTTCCAGGCTCCCAGGGCCACACCTGCCACCTGAGTTCACTTCAGGACTCCAGCAGGCTCTTCAGTAGCTGGGCCACACGATCCTCCATTTTTTTGTCTTTGTCCTTTTCTTATAGAAAAGCTTTCCTTATAGGGTGATGGGTATCCTTTGGGTTTCTCCACTTGGCCCATGTTTCCTATAGTTCAGAGCCACCACCCCCGTCCTCAGAGTCCAAATGAAGCCTGGGCAGAGTTGGCATCTCCAAGACAGAACCGGAGGTGGCTTGGACCTGGAGGCCCGGCGGGGACCCTCCTGGGCTTCTGCTAAAAGCTGAGGTCTCCTCATGCTTTTCCTCCAGTTTGGGGCACAGTGAAGTGTGCAGGTCCTCAGTGCCGGGGATGGTCAGAATGGTTTAGAATTTGGGTCATTTATCACTGGTCTCCATCCCCCACTGGAGGCCTATGTTGAAAGGGGCTTGAAAGTCGCATGGTCCATGTTGAAAGAAGGAGAGCAAGGTTGGTGGTCAGAGTTCCAGATCCCGAGGAAAAAGGGGGCTCGATGCCCCCGAGACAGGCAGTCGGGCCAGGCAGGCCAGCCAGGCCGGAGGCTGGAGGGACAGGGGCCAGGTGTGCATAGGTAATGGCCTTCGGGGAAGGTGATGCATGATGCCATCCCACTAGAACTCCGGGGAAGGGGAAGGATGTTTCAAGGTCAAGCCCGGGGGTAAGAAGTAAGACACGGGACTGTCTCAGGACAACTGGACATGTGGTCCCTACTCAGAGCTGCTGCACAGCTTGGTGTTTGGACGGTGTGCACATGGATTGCCTCTGGAGGCTCTCGGTAGGAGAACGTGGATCGCCTTTGTGGTTTTTAAAGCTCACTCCAGCTCTGCGTGGATCGAAGATTGGAGGGGGGCAAAGGAGCTGCGGGACCAGGCCTGGTGTGGGCGGGGGGCTGGCCCTGGGGCAGCACAGTGAGGGAAGAAGGGCCTCCCTTGGGCGGAGGCCCTGGCCTGGCTTTGCTGGGTGTGTCAGCTGCCGGACCCCAGCCACTGGCCATGGACAGCACACTAGGGTGGACATGAGTCTGTCTTTGGCAAAAAGAGATAAAAGGACCCTTCTTGGGAAGGACTGTCCTTGAATCTTATCTTCTGTCACTCCACCTCTTGTGGTTGACATGGCCATTAGTTTATGAAGTGAAGGTGATAAAAATTGGACTTTAAAAACATCTTTATTATCACCAAATTAAAGATGGCAGCCTGTGTTAGTGCCCCACACAGAATTTGTTTGAAAAATTAATGAGTTGTAAAATGAGATGTTTGGAAACAACAGGTTCTCCTCGTGCCCAAAGGGCGGCACCCATCGTACAGTCCTGGACACCCACTGGGGAAACGCTGACCTATTGTCTGCCCTTTGGGCCCCGAGGCTTCTAAAGTAACTGAGCTCCAGTCTCTTGCTTTAGCAAGAAGACCACGGAAGGCCACCCTTCTGACACAACCTGAGGCGACCCTGAGTGACTACGAAATAAACTGGATTGCCTCTGGCCCAAGTCCAGCCGTGCTCTGGTTGGGAGGTGGCCTATTTAACAGTCTTCTCTGTCTCTTACCTCCCAGGGGCCTCATGTCTGTGATTTGGGAGAACAGTCATGACGACAAGCACTCAGAGGTGTCCAGGACAGTCCTTTATGAAGAGACTTCCCAAGAAAGGACAAGGACACACTTCACAATCTTGATACGTTTCTTTTGGATACCACTCAGCTTCCCTGTTCTCATTCTTTGCTTCCCGAACAAACTATTGTATATAATTTGATCTTTCAAAGAAACCAATTCCAGGGCCAAAGTATACTCCTATTGTAAGTGAGTAAACCTCCTGGCTTACCAATTAGTGGCCAGAGAGTACAAACAGCGTAACTGGATTTTCCTGAACCCGACCCCCACCGAGTGAATTGAACTTGAAAAGGCTAACACGCCGTCATGCTGCCGTCCCTTGAGAGGCCCCGTGGGAAACAGATGTGGACACCCTGCCCCAGGCCCCCAAACTCAGGTTTCCTGCACTTTGTCCTGGGGCCTCCCCTCTAGGGGTTCCCTTGCTCAGCCACACTAGCCCCCTGGGAGCCGGGGTGCACTGGGCTTCACCAACCCTCCGTGCTTTATTGGGAGAGAGTTGTAACTGCACCGGGAAGGGTGGAGGTTTTTGTTGCAGGAGAAGCCGCTCCCAGGCATCTGAGCGTGAGGAGCAGAGGGGCCCGCAGAGCATGCGGTCCGCACCCCAAAATGCAGGAGTTGGCTCTGTGTGAACAGGCCGGATCCTCTTCTTCCAGGTCTGCTCACACTCCTTCTGTCCAATAAATACTTCTCAATCACCTACTATGTGCTGAGCATTGTTCTAAGTTCTGGGGATACAGCAGCGAGCATACAGATACAAACCCCTGCCTCATAGAGCTTGCATTTTAGGGGGAGCAGACGGACAAAAGAACAAGGAAGTTGGGTGCATGAGGCCAGACGGGGTGATGAGCTGTGGAGAATGTGAGCCAGGAAGGGCCCCGGGGTGTGGGGGAGGCGTGGTCAGGAAAGGCTGCACAGGGGAGAGGACGTGTCAGAACAATCTAAAGGAGGGGAGGGAGTGAGCCTGCAGATTTCTGGGGGGAGATTCTTCTGGGCAGCAAAAATCCCAGCAAGTACAAAGGCCCAGAGGCTGGATCATTGCTACAGTGAGCTCAGGGGGAGAGAGGACGTGGGGTGGGGGTGGGGGGGCCTGGTGAGCCTTGGTGAGGCCCTTGGCACTAGTCTGAGAACCATGAGAAGTGATTAGGCTTCTGGCTCTCCAGGGTCAGGAGAGGGCTGGGTCTGTGCCATTGGCGTCTGCCGCTGGCCGCGTCCTGATGAAGGGCCACTCTCAGCCCTCCTGCTCTGCCCGCTTCTGGTGGGAGCACTGCCTGCTAGGAAGGCTGCCTGGAAACAGACCGGCTCTGCGTGTCCCTCCCCCTCTCTGGACCTGAGGATCCCCAGCCCAAGGCCACTTGTTAGTGACCCTGGGACGCAGGGCTGGGCTTGCTCCCCACACCCACCTTCAACTGCCAAGGGCACCTGCTCTGCTGGCCACACCATGGCAGGGGACAGGGATGAGACTCAGATCTGGTCTTAAATCATGGAGCGGGTGGGGGTCCTCGTGATGTTGGTTTTTTAATTAAATTAATTCATTATGTTTTTTAAAGTGTATTGTCCCATTTTTCCTCCCCTCTACTCCCCTCTGGCCTGCACCTCTTCCACTAGCATTCCTCCCCTCTTAGTTCATGTCCATGTGTTGTAGACCGCTCTGCCTGGTTTCAGGAATTGTATCTGTACCCCTTGTGGCTAAGGACGAGGGACAACCTTTGGAGTGCCTGCCGCAGGAGACAAAGCCTGTCTCTGGTAGCAAAAGCTGCCTCAGTTCCTCTCCCTGCCCCCAAACCTTGGTCGGAAGTCAGGGATGGGTAAGACCCCTCACAGCAGGGTGGGGGGTGGGGGGTTGGGGGGGCAACCTAAGCCAGACTCAATCACTTGGGAGGCCTTCATGGAAGGACTAGGGGGGTGGGGCGCTGCAACAAAGAGCAATAGACTCTCCAGTCTCCGTGTCCTCAGGGAGAAGTGCTTCTTGGCTCTAATCCCCTTAAGCCTGAATACCTGTTGGGGAGGGGTGCAGCCCCTTGCCTTGCTAGAGCCGTGTCCTGGGGAAAAACCTGGCATCACAAAGACTTGCTGATAAACCTGTGAAATCTGCTCTGCTAAGAGTGCTTTCATTCCTATGATAAGGGTCCGAGAGGAAATGAGAATGTCTCCCAAAGTTTCTGCAACTCTCTTCCTGACGACACTGACTCAGACTCTGAAGCCCTCAGATTTCTTTGAAATGTTATCTACTGTTTGATTCTTGCTGCACTGTATTCCTGTGTATTACAACCCAATAAAAGGCTGTGGAGCAGGGGACTCGGGGCCTTTTTCTCCTCGGAGAAACTGGCCGCTGCTGGCCTCTCTCCCCTGAGTAACTGGCCACAGCCCACTCCTCCCCCCCAAGCAGATCACATCACGTCTCGGCCATATTCACTTTCCGTCCGTGGCACCCGGGGAAACTCGCGAGGGAAGTCGCTTCCACATCCACGAGCCATCCTTATAAGTTCTTTGGCTTCTCCATTTCCCTTACTATTCTTAACCTTCCCTGTCTATTGTGTGCTTACCAATTATGCTTCTTATTCCCCGTATGTTTTCCCCATTTTCCCCCTCCCCCTCTGATACCCCTCCATGTGATCTCCGTTTCTGTGATTTTGTTCCTGTTCTGTTTTTTGCTTAGTTTGTTTTCGTGTTTTAGGTTCTGTTATTGATAGTTGTGAGTTTGTTGTGACTTTATTGTTCCTATTTTTTATCTTCTTTTTCTTTTTTCCTTTTTTAATTTTAATTGGTGTTCAAGTATAGTTTTCTGCCCTTTACCCCCATCCCAGCCCACCCCCCAGCCCTCCCCAACTCCCTCCTGTTTCTACCCCACCCTTGTTATTGTCCATGTGTCCTTTATACTAGTTTCTTCAAACCCTTCCCCTCTTCTCCTGAAATTCCCTTCCCTCTGGTCACTGTCAGCCTGTTCTCAGTTTCGGTGTCTTTGGTTATATTTTGCTTATTTGTCTGATCTTCTTTTTCTTAGAGAGGTCCCTTTAACATTTCATATAATAAGGGCCTGGTGATGATGAACTCCTTTAACTTGACCTTATCTGGGAAGCAATTTTTCCACCCTTCCATTCTAAATGACAGCTTTGCTGGATTGAGAATCTTCTCTGTAGGTCCCCACCTTTCATGACTTGGAATACTTCTTTCTAGCCCCTTCTTGCCTGCAAAGTTTCTTCTGAGAAATCAGTTGATACTCTTATGGGAACTCCTTTGTAGGTAACTGTCTCTTTTCTCTTGTGGCTTTTCAGATTCGCTCCTTATTTTTTATCTTGAGTAATGGAGTTATGATGTGCCGTGGTGTGTGCTTCCTTAGGCCCAACTTCTTTGGGACTCTCTGGGCTTCCTGGACTTCCTGGAAGTCTATTTCCTTTACCAGGTTGGAAAAGTTCTCCCTCATTAATTTTTCAGATAAGTTTTCAATTTCTTGCTCTTCCTCTTCTATTTCTGGCACCCTTACCATTCAGATGTTGGAACAGTTAAAATTGTCCTGGATGTTCCTAAGCCTCTCTTTATTTTCTCAAATTCTTGTCTCTTCTGTCTGTTCTAGTTGAATATTTATTTATTCTTTCTGCTCCAAATTGTTAATTTAAGTCCTGGTTTCCTTCCCTTAATGGTTGATTCCTTGTATATTTTTCTATATTTCACTTTGCATAGCCTACACTTTTCCTCTACTTTCTGAGCATACTCAACCATTTTTATGAGCATCTAGATTACCAGTGTTTTGAACTCTGCATCTGATCAGTTGGCTATTTCTTAGTCACTTAGTTATTTTTCTGGAGCTTTGATTTGTTCTTTAACTTGGGCCATATATTTTTTTTTGTCTCTGCACATCTGTTATGTAGTGAGGGCTAGAACCTTAGGTGTTTACTAGGGCGGGGCAACCCACATTGCTGTGTTGTAGCATTCAATGTAGAGGATTGGTCCGAGAGGGAACAACGCCACCTGCTTGGTTCTTGACAAGCTCTCAACCACTTCCTCCACTTCCCACAAGCAATTCCGGTGCTGATACCCGAGTGGGTGGGTTTGTGTACCTTTTAGGACTCTGTGGGTCTCTCCAACAAACTCTCCTGTGAGGCTGGGAGTTTCTTCTGCCACTGCAACCCCCACAGATTTTTACCACCAGAGGTTTTGAGGATTTATTTCCCTGTGCTAGAACCCTGGGTTCCTCGGTCTGCCTCACTCCCCAGTTGTTCCTCCCAGTTTATCTGCACACAGATGTGGGACTACCCGGCCTGCCGGCCACCAATTTGCTGCACTGCTCTCAACCCAGGCTGCCCGTCTCCACCCTCCTACTCGTCTAGATGAATATTTCTTCCTTAACTCCTTGGTCGCCGGACTTTCATGCAGTTTGATTTTCAGGCCCTTCTGGTTGTTTTTTTTTATTTTTAAAATTGTTGTCCTACTTTTGGCTATGTGAAGAGACAAAGTGTATCTACCTCTACCTTCATCTTGGCCGAAGGTCAAACTTATTTCTTAATTCATAGACACAACTTCAAAGTCCAGATCCCATGTGAGACTCCACTTTGCAGCTTTGGGTGGGTCAGGAGGCTTCCAGCTCCTCTGGTGGTTGTTTCCTGTTGTTGTTAATGGCAGTTTCTGTTGTAAGTGGAGCCCAGTAGCTCTGGTCTTCCACCCAGACCTGCTGTTGACACTGATGCTTCTAGTCAGGGGCAGGGGAAAGGTGGACCTTCTGGGAGGGAGCTGATGCTGCTGGAGGGGTGGGTTCCCCCAGAACCTCCATCTCCACCCCAGAGGAAGACCTCTTGGAACAGAGTCTTATAAAACACCTTGGGACAGGTTGGGCTCTGGTGGCGCATGGCCCCATCGTGTTCTTCCTGCACATCTGAGACCTCCCTGCTCCAGTGACATCACCTGTTTCCCACCTGGAGCACATCCCCAGGCAGCTTTGAAATGACAGGTAGGTTCCCTCCACTTCCTTCTCTCTGGTGTCTTCTGAAGAAAAGCTCAAAGACCCTTTTGTCTGAGAATCTGTACTGCTAACCACAGGGAGAAAGGTCAGGCTGACCAAAAAGACAAAAATGGGGAAGTTGTCCCAGTGGGGGAATCTCGCCAAGCTCTCCAGCAGGATGTTCCTGCTCTGAGCTGAGCTATTGGTGGGACTGATGCCTCGGTCCCCTGGCAGGGTCCCTCTGGCCTCTGTTCTCACTGTCATGTAGAGTCATTCCCATTTCTCATCCAGTCTTCCCACACTTGGGTGCAAATGACTCCTGTTTAGATTTCAGGGCTCAGTGTCAGGAGTAGCCTTCTCTGAGCTACTGCCCCTGCTATCAGATTTGGATGCTTTTTCTGTGTGTTCCCATATCAAGTTGTGTTAATACTTTCTACCCCCTGTTATAGTTGTCACCATGCAGGTCTGTCTCTCAGCCCAGGCAGCGCTTTCTGCAGGGAAAGGACACATTTACTCTTCTCTACCCACAGATATTTAATATTCCTATAGCACTTTTCTATGATGTGCTCAAGGCAGACATGACTAATCAATCTATCATAGCTCTCTGTTTTTGACGATCCCAGACCTAGCTCCATAAGCACTCTCAGCCCAGCACTCTGGGAACCAATCATCACCCCCTGTAAGAGGAATCCATTATGCCATCTGGTCTGGGGCATTCCCTGGCCCATGTTATCTTGTCACCTGACACTTACCAACTGTTGGACTGACATGAGAAGAGTGAAAAACAATGAGCCCGTCCTGGAAAAGTGCTCATTCTCATCAAGGGGGGAGGGGGAATTGGGAACAAGAGGAAGAGCTGTAGGATTAGAAAAGAAATCCCAGGGTGAATGCATTTCATCTGGACAAGCCAAAGGCAGATGTTCTGCCCTAAGTCCTTACTGGGGGCTGATCGAAGCCTGGGCTGAGGGTATCCTTCCAGAATGAGGTGCTAGGGGGACTGAATTCACAGCTCATGGCAAGGGGGCCCAGGTGGCACCTGATAGCCTCAGGACCTCACACCATTGCTTCTCCGGGCTAGCACAGCAGAAGCCAGATGTTCCTAACCAAGAGTCTCCAACTACCAAGAACATTTTGATAAAAATGAATGACAGGCAACCTTCTTGGTAGATGGTGGGGGCTTTACTAGAGTCCGGTGGTCAAGACTGGGGTCTCCATGGGGAAACTGATAAGTGCAAAACAAAACCAAGGAGAGGGATTGTGTGCAAGGCAGGAGGAGATCAGGGCTGGCGTTGTGGGTCTGCCAAGCTCCAAGCCTTCTGCAGTGTGAGTGCCAAGAGCAAGATATGAAACCCTGCGAAGGGAGTAGTTGTGGCCCAGTCTGAGGCCCCATGCGTCTCAGCTTCTGAGCTGTGGAATTAGGGTGGCACCCAGAAGTTGTGGCTCAGGGTAGCACAGGCCCACAGATTCCGTGGACTCACCCCACTGCCTTCCACTGAGCATCTGTGATTGCATGAAGGCCACCCTCCTTTTTCCAAGGTGGGGGGCCAAGGAGAGGGTGCCCTGCCAGGACAACGCAGCCAAAAGAGATGCTTTTCCCCTTGGCACCAGGTCCTGTATTTGCCCAGCAGCCCACATCCTGCTCTGACCCAACCTTGGGGCCAGCCTCCCACCTGTGAATTCAGATTCTCCAGGAGTAAAATGAAGCCTATATTCAGGGAGCATTTGAGAATCTTGGAGGCTCACCTACGAGGAAGTTGGAAATCATCTCATGAATGTTGGTGCTTTTGCATTTGGAGGGGAGCCAGATTCATACAGCAATCAATCTAACACACCTCAACTGTTCCCGCAGATTAGCTATTGACTGTTAGTGAAGTCCCTCACTTCCTTTCTATTGATTTATGGCAGCGATGGGATAGGAGACACGCCTCCTTTCAGCTATGAGTCTATAAATACCAAGGCATTTTTATTCAAAGTGAGAAGAACCCAGCAAAATGGGGATCTCCAGAGTCATCCTTGGGATGTGTCTACTGGGTCAAGTTCTATCTTCAGGTATTATATCTAATTGCTATATGTGTTAACTTCACTCCTGCCCCTCTAAGTCATGGCAAATTGTATATGCTTGTCCTGGGTGCCAAACTTTTGTTTCCAGGAGGATTTTTATATCAAGGAGGAGGCAGTTCTTTGCTGATAATTGTAATTAAAAATATGTAAAAGGAATTGCTCTTTTCAAGTTGTTTCTGGCTGTGAAGTGCAATGGCTATTGTAGAAAAAGGGTGATCCCTAAGTCAGTGTTTTCAGTGAGTCACTCAGCAACCCACAGACTGGTCTTAGAAAAATTCCTGGAGTGGGTATGTACTATTACGAGGCCCTAAATTTTTACCATAAGTTTAGTTCCTCTGGAAATGGGCAGGAAAGACGGCCCCTGTCAATGCTCATTATGTGACTTCTTTCTGCAAGTGTGTCTGGCTTGATAATTTTCTGACCAAAAGTGCATCCAGGGCATGGACAAGATCACCAAAGTTCTGAGTGTGTGTCTGTTGCTCACGGCTTTGGATGAGTGACTTGAACTTGGTAGCTCAGCATATCTTTGTGTTCTTAGAGTATCAACATGTAAAACATATGTTAAAGAGTCATGGGCAAATCAAAGGAACTGTTGAAGCATCTCAACTGTTTTTATAAAGATACCAAGTGAACAGGACAATTAGCTAACTGGCTTGTTATCTCTTTCCCTGCCTCTTGGTCTCTCAGTTACTCTCTCTCTCTCATCTACTTGGCTCTCAGTTACTCTCTCTCAGCTACTTGGTATCTATTCTCTCTCCCCTGCTTCCTTTCTTCTCTGTCTCTGTCCCTCTGTTTCTTCTTTTTCTTCTTTCTTTTTTTCTATCTCTTTCCTCCTTTCTCTCTCTCCCTCCCTTCATTCCTTCATTCATTTTTCCCTTCTTCTAGTCTACTATCCCCACTTCTTGATGCGCCTTTTTGCTACATTCATGAATTTCAGGAAACAGGACAAAAAAAATCCTAATTTCCAGATAACTTCTGGAACTCTCCCTCCCACCCTGGTCTTCTGAAGGTGATGCTCTGAAGACCAAGGTTCATTTGGGGAATTGCTTTCATGAAAGCAGGACCCAAACCCAGCCCTTGGGGCCCCGGTGGTGGGGAGCAGGCTGCATGGTGTGACATGTGTGCAGCACATGGTGACACCAGCCAGCCATCTAGAGGATGCCATCTTCCTTCTTGTTGGGAGGACCTTAGTGGGTGCTGGCTCTGGGCAGTCTGGGGCTAGAGGTGATGTTTCCATGAAAACATTTGAAAACGGGAGGCAGTGTTCTTAGCTCTAGACTTATTGGTGCGAAGTTCACCCCTGGATTTGCACTGAGTCTGGAAAGGGACATGGGGTGCATGTCAGCCCCTAAAGGGCAGGGAGAGGGTTGCCCCGTCCTTATCCATGAAGGGGCTTAAGGCAGCAGTGTTCTTATATGGAGCCACCCATGAAGTTTTGTGCAGCATGTGCACAGACATGTACACACATGCACATTGGGGACATAGGGAAGACTCAGGAGTCCCGTGCTCAGGTACTGCAGACTTCGCCTCGCACTGTCGCCTGGGCTAGTCTGGGGACAGCGGCTCCTGTGGTCCCCAGCATCATGGTGCCTCCTGGGATGCTTTGCTGCTTACCTGCTCTAGTCGAAGTCACGTCTCCTTTGATGTGAGAGGGCAGATACCATGGTCCCTTTTCACAGCTAAAGAGATGGAGGCTCAGAGAGGGCAACTGACTTGGCTGAGGTCCCAACGCTGGGAGGGGGTGGGGATGGGTTTCCATCTCAAGCCCCTCCAGAGCTGGCTGGTGCAATCACCCCGTGGGCTCATTCCGGTGGGCAGCGTCATGGCTGTCCTGGCCCGGGTGGGCAAACACCTTCTCAGGTGGCCCTTTCTCCTCCTTCTCGAGGTGGGGGAGGAGGAATCAAACTGAGGAGTCAGCAGTGTGTTCCCTTTACTGGGGATTAAATGACAAGCAAAAGATATTTACACCTTCAGTGGAAAAGGAAAACTGTCCCTGGCCTGACCTAGCAAAAGCCAGTGCTACAAGTCACCTGCTCACAGAGCGCCGGTACCTGTTAACCCCAAAGAGCCGTCTGCGGAGACTGCCTACTGTGTGTCCCCACCAGGCGAGCTTCTAGTTAATTGTCACCTTCAGAGCAGCCTCTGGCATTTGCTACATGGCCTGGTGTGTGCACACACCTCCACGCCCAGGGTGTGACCCTGATGATCCAACCACCACACGAGAATGGCTTCCCCAAGGGAGTGCGGCCCTTGGAGCGGTCACTCTGGGGTGGGTTTTCTTGGCGTGTGGGGGTGCATCTTGAGAAACGGCCTGTCCTCCCGTTGGGGCCACCTTCTGAGGAGTCTCTCACTGGTGGCGGCTATTTGTCATTTGAGGCTGTCTGGGAGCTGCAGAAACAGGCAGTTGGTGTTTGGTGTCCAACCTTGTGGCTAGAGGGGTGCTAGCCAACTGGGTGATTTTGTGGCTGGAGACTGTGGGAGCTCAGCAGGGAAGGGATGGTGACAGGGGTAAGGGATGCCCTTGGTGACATCCCAGCATTGAACAGAGGTTGGCAAAGTGGCAGAGAGATGAGTTCTGCCCTCAAGGAAGAATCAGCCATTTAGCAGTGGGCAGGCCTCCGGGTCTCTGCCTCCAGCACCTTGTTTCGGGGCCGAGGTCGGGGAGGCCAGGCCCCCTCAGATGAGGGCTGGCATCAAATGACCTCTTCTTCTCTCTGCTCTGTACCTTCTTTGCATTCCACGGAGGAGCCCCGGACGATGGCCACAGAAGGTAACATTTTTCACCTGGGATCCCTGTGGGCTGTTTACCCCACTGCACCCTGATCCAGGAGAGGGACAGAACGTGTGATAGATGGGGGTGCTCAGCTCCTGAGGCGGATCCTCTGAACAAGGCCTCAGGCCTGAATGGGAATCCTTTGCATGGACCGTATGTGTGTGATGAAGGAGGAATCAACCTGCCACCTGTCTCCAAGGAGGTCCAAGGTAGAGCTAGGTGTCCTGTCTTCAGCGGTCCTGTGGTCCATGCTCAGTGCCCACTCCTGTGGTCNACGGATGAGGCAGCAGGGCTTCAGGGAGGTCACACCACTGGCCCAAATTCAAAGGAGTGTGTCCGGCCCCTCCTGCTCCCACTGGTCATTCTACTTGCAAGGGGGCTGAAAGCTGCTCGTCCCCCTGCCAGTTCCCTGGAGGACATGTGTGACACGGAGGTGAGGACACACAGGCCACTGTAGGGCAGGGGAACATGAGTGAGCGTTCCAGAAGAAGAACTGAACAAACACTCGATTAATGAGTACCCACCACACTCCCCCGGCTCTTGCCCCAGAAGCCCAGGTACAAGGGGCAGACTATCTCAGCATTCTTTGTGTGGCAGTGACTGTGGCAGAGGTCACTGAGGAATCAAGGGGCAGCTTCCTCTTCTTGCTGCCAACAGAGATTGCTCAAGTCCCCCCGTCACCTCAGCTGTCACTTTGCCAAGTCGGCACCCACAGCCTGGCTTTCCATGCTTCAGGTCCTCGATCTCTTCCAGTCCCTCCCTGATGGGCTGGCCTCCCTCTTTCTTTTCTGCATGGTCTCTGGAGCCCAAGCAGCAGGGCTCCTAGCCTCCCGCCCCCCTGGCTTGCTTCAGGCCCTCTCACCAGGTCACTCCTGGTCTGGGCAGCCCCGTCTCAGAAGTCAGACGTGGTCCTGCCGAGGAGCCTTGGGCTTCTACTCCCTGGCCTGGCTGCCAGGTCTGGGATGTGCCTGCTCCACTGGTACCTGCCCGTCCCTGTCCTGATGACCCTTCTGTTGGCATGTCCCTGGGGCAGGAATCCTTCCCTGGTTGTCCCTTTCGTAGACTCCTACACCCCACTCTGTTTTTCCAGGGACAGGTCCTGGGTGTTGCAGCCACCTGTCATTCTGAGCTTGTGAGTTGACACTCATAGGTTCAGGGTGTGCATGTAGGTGCCCTCTGTGGGGGCGTTTGGCAGGAGCTGGCTGGCCACACCGTGTCCATCACAGAACAACGTAGGTGTAACATCCAGGGATTTTTGGACAAGAAGGGACTCACCAAGAAGCCAAGTGACCCGCCACTCGGTGTTCAGGTTAGAATATGTCTCTGAACCACCCCCAGATGGTGAAATCAACACGTCTTGAAGGACAGTCAAAAACAAGGTTCCACCAGTGTATGTCACCCCTTCTCCTGGGAAGTGAGAATCAAATTGATGGACCCTGTGCAGAATAAAAGAAAAAAACACCCCTCTCCCTCTGTCCCTGCACTGCGGGGCCGACGCTCACTCCCTTCTCCTCCAGGCAGCAGAGCAGGAAGGGGCAGGATTTGCCCAGGTTCCTGCTTTACCACCTCTCACCCGGCTGGGGGGCACCCTCTGCCCAAAATAAACTCGTGTGCATGTGTTCGTGTGCATGTGTGTGCACACACACACACACAGGGGATGAGAAGAGGTTCAGGTGGAAGCCACGTATTCAATCAGGTTGTCATCCAGTACCTTTCAAAAGTTATTGTCAATAGGATAGTTTAGACAGCATCATCACTCCGGCTGACGTGTTGTACGAACTGACCTCCTACCACCGAACATATTTCATGGTTTGTTTCCTTGTTCTAAATGGACCTCACCCAGGGCCTTCGAAGGATAACTCTGTCTGCTCATGTCACCCCTTCCTGATTTCATAAACTGTTCTCCCATCTCACTCTGGCTTTATCTTTCTGTCCCAAAGTCTCTTCCTTTTTTCTCTGCATGGTGGCATATCTGTGTGTACGCACACTTTTCTTCCACACTGAGTCCCACTGGTAGAATGGGCAGTTGGAAAGATATGAGCAGAGTGGGAATGACAGGCTAGACACAGAAGGTCACCAGGATCAAAAGCCCTGAGAGCTAACAACAGACAGAGCTGGGAAAACAAGTACTGTAGGACCTCGCCCCCTGGCATGTGACCCTTCCTCCCCTGGCATGTCACTAGTCATGGGGTAGACCCCCTTAGAGGAGAAACAGGGGCCGGAGAATAGCCTCACAGACTCCCAGACAAGCCCGGGCATGACCACTACCTTAAGCATTCAGCCTTCAGACCATGAAGTTCTGACCTGAATCAGATCAGCTTAAGAACAAAGCCTTAGGGCCCTATTGAAGGCAGAGTCTTGGTAGAACTAGAGATAACATCTAGGCCTCAGTTGTGTTTCTATTCCAGGCTCAGAAAAGCAGCAAGGTCATGCAGGGTGAGCCATGGCTGACTTAAGGACTAGCTGTGATGACAAATGACCCCCTAGCCTGGCGCTGACCAATCATTGGAGATCACTCACAACCGTGAAAGGACACACCTGGAAAGCTGATGCATATTCCACTGAGATTCTCCCCTGAGACCTCCAGGTAAAAGCCCTGGAGATGAAGGGCGCAGTGGCTTTCTGCCTCCAGAGCACACCTGTGCCTTCCCCCTCACCTTCCCCATTTTCTTTGCCTCTCTTTCTCCTCAGCTCCAAGGGCCCTTTTGCCTCTGTACACTTCTTCCACCTCTGTGGCCTTCTAGAGAAACTTCCATTTCTATCCGAGTTCCTTGGTTCTGAATTCTTCCTCAGCCCAACTCATGAGCTGAGGTGGAGGAACCAAGGTCACTGAACCCAGGTCCAACACCCAGTGCCTTTTCACTGCTAATGCCACTGGTCCTTGGAAGATAATGATTACAATTCAGAAAGTTCCTCTATTCTTTCTTAAGTCTTCGCAAAAAGTGGAAATCACGTTTACTCTACGCATAAAGGAAGTCTCCTCCCTAAATGCAGCACGTTCCACTTGACCACGCGGGCCGGGCCTTCTGCTTGCTCACACTCTTGCACTCTTTCTTGTCCTCCGTGCCTCCCCCCCCTCCCTGGAGAGCCAGGTCCCATTCTACCATTTGCCTTTTGGAGAGTTTTGTTGTCTCTTCTTTCTCATCCACTGTGGGTACAGAATTAGTGCTGACACTGATGGGGCCACACATGAGCCACCACAGCATCTGTGACTAGACAGGACACGCCCTATTTTTCCTGTTCAGAAACACCGGGGAAGGATTCTAATTGGCCTAACTTAGCTCCAGTGCTCACCCCTGAGCCAATCAGCTAAGACCAGTTGCTGGGGCCTCTAAGAATATGGCCACCCCCACTCTAAGGGATGAAGCAATTTCCAGAAACAAACAGAAACCTATTATCAAAAGAATTGAAGACAAAATACTCAAAACAATAGACACAACAAATGATTGGTAGGTTGGTGTGGGTGGAGTAGGCTATGATAACATTATTGCCGGAACACGTGTTTACACATAATTAGTACACTGAACAAAAGTTATCAAAATGCCAATAGCTATTATTTTCTAGAAAAAAATTAAAGCTAAGTATAAAGCTTAGATACTTAGAGTAAGAATCAAAGTAAGAAATGTACACATTCTAGCTTTCACGTCTGGCTTTTACTTTCAAGAAAAGGAAACGCAGGGAAAATGTCTTCAGGGTGGAATGAAGGCAGGATGGGGAAGAAAAAATGCAAACAAAAAGGATGATGAGGACAAAACATAAACAAAATTTTAAATAAGGTCAAACATATAGGAAATCACAATTAGTGTAAGAATGTCAATGTTCACCTTGGGGAAAAAAAAACAGATGATCCATTTGCATTTTAAAAAAAATCAAGCTATGTTTTATTTATAAAAGTCATGTAAGTACCCAATCAGAATTTGTATGCTGATATTCACTTATAGTAAAATATAACTTACACTAAAAATCATTAACAGGGGTGAAGAGGAAGTCTTCACAGTAATAGCACAAACATTCCACCAAAATTGCATTGCATCTGTAATACCAAAATAATTTTGAAACATGTCAAGCAAAATCTACTACCATTGAAGGGAGAAAGTAATAAAACCACAGCCAGGAGGGATTCCGGGAGGTGTTACTCAGACCCCGCGTAAGCAGGCGTTGACTGTTAGAAACCCAGAAGCATTGTGCATGAGAGGGAAGTATTGGTCCAAACCCCAAGAACAATCCAACCACTAATGCGATTTCAGGGAAATCAGAAGAGATCCTGATTCCCACTGTATTTCCTCTTAGCCTGAAAATTATTTACCCATGAAGAGCATGCTGGGAAATGATGAAATAACCAAGGACAAAGTGCACGTTAATGACACTTGCCAAAGGTGACAATCTCATCAAAACAAGAGCACAGCAGTCCTTGACTTTTCATCATGTATATGGTTTTAAAATTTTTTATTTATTGATTTTAGAGAGACAGAGAAAGAAGAAGAGAGAGGGAGAGAGAGAGAGAGATTCATTGTTCCACTTAGTTTTAAACACTCTGATTGAGTCTTCTATGTGGCCTGACCCGAGATTGAACCCACCACCTTGGCAAATCAGGATGACGCTGTAACCAACTGAGCTAAGCAGCCAGGGCACAGGGAACACGCCCTGTGTTCAAGCTTAGGGAGCATGAAATTCACTAATATTTCCCACAGTTTGTGCCCTAAGACCTGATGCTCACTGGTTGTAGCCTGGAGGCCTAGTCACCATGCAGGAACTCCCCCTGGGATAGCCATCCCCGTCTAGAATTTTGGCAGAAACTGGAAGAAGAAGACTCCAAACAACACTGAACTTGACAACAGAATTTTTGTGCTGTCTTTAAAAGTACCCAGAGTTGCTGTGATAGTCACTTAACTGCCTTTTACTCCACACCACTGTCTGATCAGGAATTTTATTGCCTTGACTGTATTCCCTTCCACACTCACATCCACATCTGTGTTCTGACTCCATATCTGTGCTCTGACTCCACTGTACACAAAACTTCTTAATGCTTCCTTGAAGTAAGAGGAAGAAAAAAGGTACCTCACTTCAAAGGCCCTGCTTAGTTCATTGCACCTATGATCAGCACCACCATAGCAATATATATGTCTCTTATTCTAACAAAGATATGTTGTAAGTGTTTATCAACTCAACGGACCCCCTCTGAGAAGAGTTCACAACACATCAAGTTTTCTCAGACTAATGCTGGAGAACCACAGTTCTAGGGTCTTACTATCCTTTCACCCTGGAAGTTTTCCTTCATAATATTGTGCTTTAGCTTAAGTCTGTTTCTGCATAGAAAAAAATGGAGAGGCGAGCCCATACCAGAGAGAGAGATTTGAGTTTCATCCCAAAAGTACCAAGTGGTCTTTATAGGCTTGCAAGTAACAATGACATGGTCAGATCATCTCTGTGGCCACTCTCTTCCTCTGCATGCCAACTGGACCTCAGGGCATACTTAGATACCCGAACACAGACCTCACAATAGCTCCCAAGTAGACCAGTTATGATCAAGAAGGGATAGTGACTGCCCCTTGATTTCCCATGAAATGGGATTAACTCAGGCATTGACAGCTCCTGTCCTATCCTATTGCCAGAGTATGACCAGAGGGTGGGAGAATGGCTGTCAGAAGCCTGGAAAACAGAGGCCTGAAGATCCAGAGGCCCAAGAAAGGAAGACTGCAGAGGGGAAGCCAAGCAAGAATGGAGTGCCGGCCAGAACGCTGAACACGGGTGATTCTTTTCAGGGTGAAGACTCCCTGTGTTGTCAAGGGGATCGATGTTCCACTTCACTTTTGGGGTGAGTGTAGCTGTGTTTCCTGTTCATTCCTTCCCATCTATCTCAGACCAAGGCCAAGTGGAGGAGCCTACCCTGAGCCTGCAGAAACCTGGGCCCTGGCCTGACTAATGGAGAATTACTCTTTGTAAGGGCTCCCATTCCCAAAGGGGAGCCCAGGAAGACCCTCCCCAGAGTTCTCGTGCACCTGTCTCTTTGCCTTCCAGGACATGGATTCAATTCTGCCAATCAGACCCACGCATGGCCCTTGGGAAATACTCCCCTTTGGAGAAAGAGATCCTTGTAAGTGTCCTGACATTCACACACAGCGAGGCCCTACTGAGGGCAGGCTGTTACCCTAGGACAGGGGTGTCCAACCTTTTGGGGTCTCTGGGCCCCAATCTCGGGCCACACAATAAATACATTAGGACATGTAACCACCCACACCCCCCCACACACACACAAATCTCTTAATGTTTTAAGTAAATTTCAATTTTACAAATTTACAATGGGCCTTGGGTTGGACACCCCTGCTCTAGTGGGAGCCAGAGGTTCCCAAACAACCAGCAGTAGAATGTAAGTCTCCAAAACAGGACTCAAGTTGGCTGAGTCTGCTAGTGGCTTTTACACTTGCATACTGTGAAATACTCTCCTCTTTCTAAGTCCCAATTAGGAATATGACTGAAAGGGATAAAAAGTGGCAGAGACAGCGTTGTTGGAGCCCTTCCCTTGCACTGGTTGGGAAGGGCTGATAGATGATGTCTTCCAGAGGTGAACAGCGGTTCTGTGGGTCAGTGGAGTCCTTTCACGTTCATAGGAGGCAAGGAGAGTCAGGAGTGCACCCCAGGTGCACCCTCTCGCCCACTACACAGGGGCTCAGACCCACTCAGCAACGAGGGGAGGTGCCACTAGCTACATCTTCCTGCGGATGCCCCTGCTCCTGTCTTGGGGACACACTAACACCCCCTGTCTCATTGTCAGCGTCTCGGTGGCGTTCACACCATAGCATCAAGAAAGTTCCTGACTTATAAGCAAGAGGAGGAACGGAAAATGCTCAAGAATCTCCAGTTGCTGTCTTCAGACTACAAACAGGTGGTAGAATATAAAAAGCGACAATCCACAGCTTGTTCCACTTGCTGGCCTACAGAAGCAATATGGGAGGCCAGGGTGGTCATGCCCCCAGAAGAGTTGAAAATCCCACGACGAGAGCGGCGTGATGTCAGCAAGCACAAGGAGCGCATGCAGTTCGCTCGAGCCCTGAGAAGTAACCCGCAGCTACCTGCCATTTTAAGGGCTAGGAACTCTTCAGTTCTGTCCACAGGGGACCTGGGCCCGACAACCAGAGAAAACACCTGGCAAGACGAGGGTGAGGATGATGACGACAATGACTACGATGACGACACACAAGAGGAGAGAGAGAAAAAAACCACAAAGAGACAAGAAATAAAAATGAATGTAATTTTCAACACAGGAAAAAACAAAAAATGTTTAACATACCAGCCCAGAGAACTGAAACCATTCTTTCCCACAAAGAAAGTGGAACGGTCCATCACCGGCTTAACGAACCGCAATCTTTTTTCCTTGGCTGAATTCCCGGGAGACCTACTGCTGATGAACCAGGCCTGTACCTCACGGGGCATCCACCCCAGTGAGGTGACAAAGGCCAATGGCCTGGAAGGAGAGAGTGTCTGGAGAGAGTACACGGGAAAACCAGCAGCTCACCGTTATTAAAGGTTTATTGATTGCCCACAGCTAAATGGATGTCGTGGTCCTCGTTTTTCTTGCCCCTCTGCCTGCCTGGGTGCCTTTCCTCCCTGCCTTCTTTTGGGACCCAAATGCCGGGCATCCTCCAGGTATGACCTACCTGCTAAGGCTTCCCGATTTCAGGCAGCTCCTAGCTCTTGGCTCCCACCTCCCTTCCGGGCTGCAGGCTCCTCCTCTCCATCTTCTCCCATGGCGCCCCCAGCTTTAGTGGTTTAAAACAACAATCACTAATTTAGCTTGTAATTCTGTGGGCCAGCAATTTAGGCTGGGCTCAGCTCGGAGGTTCTCCTGGTCTCAGCTGGGGTCCTCATGTGTCTGCTGCAGTCGACTGACGTCAGGTAGGTGGCTCTCCTCCTGGGGGCTTACAACCATCAGCTGGGTCCATGGGAGTGACTGGGCCAGGTTTCCTCCCCCCCAGCAGGTTGGCCCAAGGGTGTTCACAGGGCCATTGCAGGACCCAAGAGGGTAAGTGGACCTTTGCAAGTTCTTTTGAAGCCCAGACTCCGAACTGGCACACCACCATGGTGTCCCATGTGTCGACCAACACAAAAACATCCCCTGCTTTGGGTAGAACCAAAACATGCCACGGACAAAGGAAGGCAACTTACCCACTCTCAGGAAGGTTCTAGAAACCAAAGGACAGAGGCTGCTGACCTTGATCATTTCTTTGGACAGCCCACCCTACTTAGCTTCATTTGAAGGTATCTAGTGCTTGGGTGTGCCACTACAAACAACGACCAAACTCATACTTGCTTGAAATAAATTCTTTATTCGGCTTCTCCTATAAATCGAGAGGTTAAGATGTGCACTACAGGCCTAAGAAGTGAGTTTGTAAAAGGTCTGGAGAGTAATTCTCTAGAGGAAGCTCTGCACCTGTGAGCGTTTGGCACACAGTCGCACACAGGGTTTTAGATACGGCAGCTGCTGGCCTGACCTTCTGACCCAACACTGAGCCTGGTTTTAGGAAAAGCTGCCCCTGACTTTCCCCACCCCCATCTCAACCCCATCCACCACAAGCCTGGGCCAGAGTAAACAGAGTCGGGGTGCTGCTGGGTGCCATGCTCGGGGCACATGTTTCTGGCTTGTTTGCTTGGGTTCTTGGGGCCCAGGTCTGAGCGTTGTCCTGTGCCTTTATTCCTCTGATATCACGTCACAGAGCCACCATCTATCCAGGCAGGCATTATCCAGGGCCCCAGCTACTGTGGTGCCCCTGGAAGAGGAGGGAGAGGAGAGGAGTGAGCAGGGTCCTTGTCATCCCACCACACCCATCTCCCTGCCCTGCCACCCTCCCCACAGCTCCGACCCCCATTGGAGGTACCCTACACTGTCCTCTCCCACTGGAACGTTAAGCTTTTAGGGGTGAGGCTTTTTACTTGTTTCTGTTTTTAGTTATTTGTCTCCTGGCACGTAGTAGGCCTTCAACCGATATGCATGGAATGAATGAATAAGTAAGGAAAGAGACTAGAATCCGCCCAACATGGGACATCCTGAATCTGGGCCTCGAGGAGAGAGCTGTCAGAGATGCTCCAGGGGGTAGAGCCGTGTCACCCAGGGGATGGTTTGGGTAACTACTGCAACCCCAACACTGCCCCTGTCCCCAGAGCCACCACCTCTGATGACCTGGCCATGACTTGCACCTGACACCCTGGGACTCACTCTGCAGACACTTCCGCATCCACGCACAAAACAACACAGCACACGTGGTCCCCACTTCAGGTGAGGAAAATGAAATGGCTTGGCCAGTGTCAGGCCCTGGGAGCTGTCAGAACGAATCCATCCTGCCTGCACCCTGCGGCCTGCCCACACCCTGACTTCCTGTCCCTGGGACTACAGGTTGCGCTTGTCACCGTCATGAGTAATCATTTTCTCATTACGGTTGTTTATATCGGTGACAATAACAATTGTGACAAAAGCCACCATTCATCACTCTCAGTGGCTGTACCAGGCAGAGGCCACAGCAGTGTAACTAACACTGTTTTCAGCAACTCTCTCATCCATCCCAGGAGGTAAGTATGAAGAGTCAGTCTTACAGGTGAGGAGTTCAGAACCCAGAGGTTAGAGGTGTCAGGTGGGATTGCGTCCCAGGTCAGAACTCTCTTGACCAAATCCCATGTATTGGTCCCTCTTGGACCAGCAGCCCTTGGGAGAAGGTGGGAGGCAGGTGCAGGGGAGCTCGGTCTCACCGGGCATAGCACAGCATGCCACGCTCACAGCAGATGCCCAGTCCTAGGTGGAACCCAGCACCGACTGAAACATCCCAAGTCCCTGTGGGTCAAGGGCCTAGGCCCCCATGGGCACTGGGTTGGGAGGGTGGCCACCTACCCAGGCTTCTCTTCTCAGTGTGCAGAGGTCGAAGCTGGATGGGTCCCAGGATGACATCCACCTTCTCCTGGTAGGAGCTCACGTCCCTCTTCGACCTCACAATGCAGCCTCTGTTGCAGCGGGAGGAGTAGTCGTAGGCCCTGCACACCACCATCTTACACCGCAGGTACACAGAGGGGAAGCGGTTCAGGAAGTGGAAGGAGCTGAATTTGAGGCGGACTATGTGGGGCGATGGCAGAGTGTAGGATTCGTAGGTTTCGTCCTTCACACACCTGGAAGAAGACAGGAAGAACCTTACACACTCACCAGGGCTCTCCTCCCTTGTGACTTGGATGCACTGGGTGTGGAACTCAACAGCCTGACCTTGGGGCCACACCTCCTGTGGCACCTCATTGCCTCCTTCAGAACATGTGCTTCCCACATTGACTGTCAGCCACGCAGGAAAATGCTGGACTTTGTGCACATCGGCAGCATCTTAAAGCAGCAAGCCAGTCCGAGTGTCCTCACTGACAAGCTGGCCCCATATTGCACAGTGACCATGTGTTCAATGGCCCCAGGTTACCCAGGTGAGTCAGGAAGTGACAGGACCATGGAGAGGACAGGAAAGAAGATGGCATTTCCTTCCCTCTCTAGGTCTCAGGGTCAGGCAAGGTCACACCTGGCTACCCTTGGGTGTCTTTGGTGTCTTCCCCTCTCCAGGCCTGTGTCTCAGCATGGTCTGGGGACCCTGCAAGTGTCTGAAGCTCAAAGATATTCGAATGGATGTCCAGGTGGGTGATTTGGTTGGTGTCTAGGTGTAGCCCATGAGTCCCCGAGCTCCAGGTACAGTTGGGACACATGTATCCCATTATGCACATCCTCCCTCCTCATAAAATTGCATTATATATATATATATATAATTATATAGAGAATTTGGCCAAAAAGTTGCCTTTAATAAAGAAGAGCCAGATCACTCATTCCCCAGCATTAATCCCATTTGGAAATAACTTCAAACATCACCTTGGGACTGTTTGTAAGAAGGATCTGGGGAAACTTCTTCCCTGTCTTGGCTGCCCTAGGAGGCCGTTGTGAATTGAACCACTGCGTAGGAGCTAGACGAACCTCAACCCCCATGTGCCACGTCGACACTCAGTGAAGACTGGGCCCAGAAAGAGATGCCGTTTCTAGTCTCAAGGAGGAGTGAAATTTAGCCTCCCAGCCCTGAGTCCTAGCAGATCGCCTTCACTTGTCAGTACAGCTTATGTGTGAGGCGGAGGTTACTGAGGTGCCAGGGTCAAATACTAAGCAAAGAAACAATGTAAACACCACTGGACAGATGAAAGACTAGTCATTTCGGCTGCACACCCCAGTGTCTCTGGGCCACTCTGTGAGCTCCGAGGAGTCCTGCACCCAGGAAGACAAGACTCTGTAAGACAGCCCAGCCCAGGCACCATGGACCCAGGCCTGGGCACTGCTGGCCTTGCCTCTGCATCTTTGAGCTTAGTGGGAACTCTGGACTCTGAGCACCTCCATGCTCAACTGATGTGGGTCCACATTCTGGGCCTTCAGTGCAACATTCACTGTGGACCACCTGCTATGCGCATTCTTTGCCCAATGCCCACCTGCTCTTTCTGCTTTAATGCCCCCAGCAGCCTGTGATGTGCACACCACCATGCTCATTTGATGGGCAAAGAAACTGGCTCAGAGAGGTGCACCTGCCCACCCAGAGTTCTGCAAATGGTCACGTGGCACAGCTGGCATCTCAGTCTCCATCTGCTTCAAAATGAATACCTCCTCACTACACCCACGTCCTTTTAATACTAAGGCTTGCCTCGAGTCCAGCGACCTGGGGCCAGAAGCCAGTCTATAGCCCACCTGCTTGGTGACCACTGGTGATCCTTCAATTCATCAGACACCCATCTCTCTGTATGCTACCCAGACGTGACAACCTGACTGGTTGAGCTTGAGCTCTCAGGACCAAATTCTGCATTCAGAAGCCTTTGGGCTACTCGTGTTTGGGTGGTCAGGGGAAGGTTAAAGTCCCCCTGTGAAGACATTCCTTACCCACTCCGGATTAGATAGTAAGTCACAGACGTAAAGTCATTGGAATATGGAGATGCCACACAGGTGTCCACAAACAAGGCCAAAGGGGTGTTGGCATGAAGGATTTCAGCCTGAAGGTACAAGTTCTGGTTGAAGTCCACATAGTACTGCCTGCTGGTCACACGATGTAAGAATGAAGAGGATGTGTAAAAGGAAATGTCCACGTCATAATGGCTGTACTGCACTTCCTGGAGGTCAATGCTGCTATTAACAATGTACATCATGTCCACCCAGGTATTCTGGAGCATTTTGCAGCTGACGTGAATGTGGACGTCCTTGGTCCTCTTGATAACGCCATTTGAAGAAGCTGCTCTGAGCACGTTGGAATAGGTGATGGTGTCATTATTGACCTGGGAGAGACAGGCAGGAGAGCAGAGTCAGGACCCGTGTCTCCTGCTAAGAGACTCTCATTGCTGGTTTTGTTTACAATGAGAGGGAAGAGACTCAACAAAGCTTCGAGAACCCTCCCAGAACCAGAGATGGCACATGCCTACTGCCAGGGCCACCACTACCTGGGATGGGCATGCTGCTTAATTGGCAAGAGCCTCCCTTCACAGTCCCCTCTTCTCTACCATTTGACAGGGGACCACCATGGGGACTAGGTGTTGGGGCCTCCTGGGGACTGCTCCTCCTGGGAGCTGGGTGTGTCTGGGTGATCTTTTGCCCTGTGGTATGACTAAGCTGTGTGTGGACTCCAGGGCTCAGGACCCTCTGTCTTGTTCTGTTTCCTTCTCCCTGCTGCTGCGAGAAACCAGGGGAGGCAGACGTGTATTCTTGAGAGGGGCTGTTGGCATTAGTTTCCACTGTGCTGTTTGGATGGGTCAGTAGCTACTGCAGTGTGGCATCTGGAGCTGCTCGGGGGGAAAGTGATAGATCGGAGTTATTCCTGCAGCAGGTCTCTGGCCGCGGGAGCAAAGGGTCTTCCCCAGAGCTCAGATGGACAGTCGGTTGGGCGTGGCAAGGCAGAGCATTTCCTGTCATACTCTGTTTTCACTTCCTGCACCACAGGGTTATTTCCCACTTTCATCAAGCAGCAAAGTCATAAGAACATTGCACCATTTGATGTGTCTACCATCTAGTGAGAGTGACTTCTCTGGGCATGAGAACCTTGCACCTGGTGGTCTGTGAGCATCTCAAGCAAAGAATGCTTTCTCTTCCCAGGGCTTGGTATGCTGTCAATCATAGCATCAGTAGCATCAATAAATGCCCCCGGAAGGGATGACAGTGACAAGGGATGGAAGCCAAGCAAAAGCACTGTGGTGGAGAAGGATGGGGCCAAGAATAGCTTCTCCAGTGACCCAAATGTTCAAGAGGACACAGGTGAACAAGGACCCCCTGGACGTTTCACGGTCATGATCATCTGGCCCTGATTGAGGTGAGCCCAAGAGATGCATGGCCAGGACGAGACCATGGGAAACTCTTTCCTTCCCAAGCGCTCCATGGTCAGAAGCAAACTTCTAGCCGGGTATGAGATGCCACCAGCTGCGGGTGCTTTGGCAAGGAAGAGCCCAATACCACCATAGGGCCCCAAATGCAAACCCTAGAATGTAAGGCAACCTGATACTTTATCAAAGAGGAAGGAGTAGGTTATGTTTGCATTCTTTCACTTAATGAGGCGCCAGCCCCTCTCACCCACCCCAACCCCAATCTGTACAAGCTTCCAACTCTGGAAGCTACTTGAGTAAGGGGTGGCAAGCCGGATCCCTTCGGTGCTGGACAGTGCTGGAAACACTGCCTGCAGATCTCAACCCATCCTCCTTCCTTCTCTTTGGCTGTGGCAAGGAACAGATCGTTCACCCTGAGAACTCTGGTTCTACAAACATAATCATGTCACCTGGGTCCCCAGGATTTCAGCAACACAGAGCACGTATCACTGTAAGAAGCTTTCTCAGTAGGAGGCAGAGTGGGAAGGCCCAGGCTTACCTGCTGGGTGGTGCCGCAGCCTGAGTGGGGAATTGTGAAGGTCACCTGGCTTGACGTTATATGGGGCTTACACTGGTAGACCCTGTTCCAGTCGGGAATGACAAGGTCACTGGCAGAATAGCCCAGGGATTGGAGGTAGCGCCTGCTCACGTTGACTTGCATTTCATTCGACAGACAAAGCAGCTCTGGTGGCCAAGGGCAGATAACGAAGTCAGTCAGTGCCCCCAAGTGCCAGCAAGTCCCTGTTGAGCTCCTCCCATACCCTATACACAGGTGCCGGGTCCAAGTTGGATGACAAAGACAGTCCACATGAGGACACGCTCCCACCGCCCAACCTCCCCCCACCAAAGGGACCCTGTGACTCCAGTGACTCTCATTCTCAGGAGAGCCCTGTGTGGGCACAGGCACTGGGGACTCCTCAGGTGAAGAACAGGGGGCAGGATGTGACAGCAGTGAAATGTTTGGCCAAGGTACCATTATCTAGAAAGTGAAGTAACGCTCCAGTTGTATTTTGGTAATGCTGTGAAATAGGTCCTCTAGCTATGGAGCAGGTTCAAAGCTTAAAATCCAGGTGGAAAATGAGTGCTTGGCCATCACCTGGCCCAGTCCCTGGCCAGCCTGTAAATAAGTCCATTTAACAGCTTGAATAGTGACCATGGGCCTCTGATGGAAGTGGTGGAGTGACCAGTGACTTTCAGAAAGCAGCCAAATGTGCCAGGTCTCAGGACATGGTCACAGTGTCCCATGCTCTGGAATGGTCACAGGCCTCAAGCCAGGGCTCACTCCTGCCCTTGACACAGATGTCTCACTGTATGGTGAAGGCATCATCTTGCATGTTTTCCTCAGTCTCCACTGACCACATCAGTAACATCAGTACACAGCGTATTGGTCAGTTCTCGCCCTTGACCTCATTTCTGGGCAGCTGGAGTCCCAAGACCCACTGCTCCCATCCCTTTCAGCATGAGATCAAGCCTCAGTGACCTGCCAGGGCTGCTGCAGGTTTCTGTCCCACCACCACAGAAAGACTGAGGAGGAGAGGCCTTTGGGGGGGTGCCCCAACCCTGACGAGCCTGGGGACTTACTGGTGCTGTGGTTGGAGGGACTAGAGTAGTAGTCAGCCTGGAACCCTCTCCTGGTGACGCTGCCGTCACTGACAAAGCGGACGGACATGAAGTTGGACGAAGAAGTGAAGGAGTCCCTTGCCCCCTGACAAAGCCGGGCCAGGAGAGGGGAGCTGTGGTAGGGGCCGTCGAACACTTCGATGTAGTCATAGTTACAGTTCCCCTCGAACCTGCAGAGACAGGACACACAGCTTTGGCTTCACCTCCCACCAGGAGTGGGGGCAGGAGGTCTGGTCTGGGTGTGGGGCTACCCTTCCGGGTCAGAAACTCTGACAAAATTTAAGAACTGAAAATAACAGAATTTCTTAAAGAAAGTAGGGGTTCCTCTCCCCATGGCCTGCATACATGGGTCTTAGTCCTTCCTGCCTTTTGGGGTGACACACATAGCCCCTCTCTCGAACAGCCCTTTGCATCTTGCAGGAAACACTCGCATCCTGCCTCAGACTTTCTTCAACAAAAGGAGCCTGATTTTCCCTAGACTGAAACGGATATCCATGAAGTCATGGTGATAGAAATGAGTTACTGAATGAGCACAGGTTGGATGAGTCGCATGCCCTCCTCGAAGGTCGGGTTCTTGCCCACAAGGGGGCCATCCTATCTGTGCAGAGCCCCTGTGAGGCTCAGATGGGACAGCTCGTGGGAAGTGCTTCACAGAGTAAATGCTGTGGCCGTTGCTGTCCAGATGCTGCCTAAAGAACCAGCCCTGCTCAGCCTCCCTCCACAGGACTTCGTGAGCTTTACATGGAGTCCCAGAAACCCACATGAATTGTAATGATAAGGCGATCAGAATCACATATCTTCTGCAAGACCCCACATAAATTTCCAAGGCAGAAACATCCCCCCAAAGCCACTGCAAATGAGAAATCCAGAGAGAAAACAGTCTTGCTCAGTGGTGGCTCGGAGGGAAGAAATTATGACACCTTCTCTCCTGGACACTGAAAGCATTGGTGCCCCTTGCATGGCCACTCCCCACCCTGGACCAGTCACATACTACTGTGCTTTGATGATGTCTCCTCTGCCTAACACAATGGTTCTGCCACTTCTGCCTGAGCCCTGGAAGCCACCCCCCTTCCATAAAAGAGAGAGTGGAGAGAAGAGAACAGTTGGTGGGTTTGTTAATAGGGTCCTTTGCATTATTATCATTGCTCCCAACAGAGTCCCTCCCCTGGATAACACTTTCCAAGTATCTCCATGTATTTATTTCCCTTGTGACATTCCCAATAACCACAGATCGGGGAGGGGTGAGCAGGCATTTCATTCCTCTTCTCTGACAGAGGCTGAGGAAAGTTAAGGGAGCTCCTACAGTCACACAGCAAATAGTGGCCGAACTGAGACCTGAAGCCAAGGCCCCTGTCCTGGCCCCACTTTCCTGGACTATCTTCATGCTGGGTTACAAATTAAACCCACCAGAAAAAAAAATGTCAATGGGAAGCACCTCTGCTGAAGTGCAGGTCCCGTCTGCTTCCTTCTAAAATGTCTGTGAGGACCCCCACATGGCCCATTCCACACCCACCCACTCACTGCATATCTCTGAAGACAATGGTCACACAGTCATTGTTCTGGACCTCGATGTCCCACACACACTGGGCATTGTTCGGGTAGTTCCCAGGGTAGAACGGGCTGGAGAAGCGTCCCGACGGCTGGGACAGGAAGCCTCCACAGGAATAATTTGCTGCCAGGACAAAACCAAAATGCCGTGACCCCCAGAGCACACGATTGACGAGACAGAATGTGAATAGGAGGTGGCCTAGACCTGGCCTGACCACCCAGGGTCAGCAGGACACCCTTCCAAGGGCAGCCACACTTAGGGCAACGCTCTCCTCATCATTCCCATCATCTCCCCCCAGTGCCACTGTCATTGAGGGGAAGGGAAAGGAGCTTTGTCAGGGAACTCAACACTTACTGGTTGGGTTGGTGGCCACATGGGCAGAAGCTGTTGATAAAGAGAAAGGATAATGATGAGTTATTTGGCATCCGTGACACAGTCATGGAGTGCTTGCTTGCTGTGTGACAGAAATCTGCCAACCCCGGGGCCACATGAAGATGCTGGCCATGGGCCACGCTCTCAGGGAGCTCGAGATCTGAGGGACTGGCTGGGAGGGAGTGAATGGAATGGAGTGAATCCTAACAGAGTGGGCGGATGGGAGCCAAAGCTTTGGCTCCAGACCCAGTGTGAGCAAATGAGTCTGCTTCTCTCATAATCCTCAGCTTCATGCAGAACTCCCGCTAACTCCTGGATCAAGTGAAGCTCCTGCCGATGTGCCCTTTGTGCGGTGATCTTTCCCCTTGAAGCACTTGTCACAACTGTAATTGTATCATTAATTCTGAAACAAATATTTAATACTGCATTCTACCTGAGGGAGGAGGTCAGTTTCTGTTCTTTATTATTCTTTTATTCTTTCATTGTCTTTTTCAGTATTATTTTTACAACCATCTTGATAGTCATGTGGCCACATGCACAGTTAAGATGTTAAAATATTAACACCATATGATTTAGCTGAACAGGGCACTTCCCATAGCCAATGTAATCCCAACACAGCCCAGCTGCCTGCTCACCACATTGGCATCATTGATGTGAATCATCATCACACATGGTCCCCCAGGAGCCTTGGTAGAGAACCTGCACTCAGCCATGACACCGGACATTACCATTCACCAGCTTCAGGTCCAAAGTGCTTTTGGTCCCGAAACCTAGGGATAGCACCAGAACTCCTCCTTTGTGACTCAGTTGAGCCACCAGGTTTGAGGCAAGTTCCAGAGCCTTAGGACACAGGACAAGCAATCAGCTTTTAACACGAGCAGAGGCTCATGTTCATCGAAGGAAAGAAGTAGAGTCGACGTATCCTGCCAGATCAAGGCTGCCCCAATGGAGGGGAGCACCCATGGCTGGCCCAAGGGATATGAGCGGAACAGCTTTTCTGAGCCCACATGGGGTGTCCCAAGGCAGAGCTCCATAGATCCAGGGGCAGTTCCCCCTGGTCAGCAACCACTGGCTACACTGTTGTCCCAGGAGACCTCAGACATTGCACTAGAAGGTGACAGGGCATCTGCCTCACAGGAGAGAAACAAGGACCTTCACCCCTCTTGGAACAGCAGCCAGAGTCCTGAGCCTTTGACCTGGTCTCAACGGAATAGATGGGCCTCTAGCACTCACACTCAGCTATGGAAGGGGGTCTCCGATGAGCCTCTGCCCAGTATCTCACTAGAGATAGATAGCTGTCCAACTGTCACATGTAAGATATGGTCTCACAGAATATTCCTTGCAGGTCACACTGCAGAGATAGGATATGATGGCCCACGTGGAACCTCTTACCATCATGTTCCATTGCAGCCTTGAATCAGGAGCAGAGGCAGAGCCCCAGGGCGGTGGGGATGGTGAGAGGAATACACACCTGTGTCTATACTTGCTGGAGTTGAAGGCATGGAAGTGCCTGGTCATGTGCCCCAAAGTGACCATAAAGGGAAAGGCCACAGTTAGGGGTCACCAATACTGACCCTTTAAGACTTTTGTGGGGGCATCAGGACAATTGCCCTTGTGCATCCTGTAGTTTGCTACCTTAATGTGCACAAGCCCACCCTTCTGCTAGATCTGTGAGGTCCAAGGCCCCGTGGGAGATCCTGTTGTTTCCTTTAAATCTCTCAGCCTGCTGTGTTCTCTTCTAAACTAAACCAGCTTTGCCCCCTCCCATCCCTGAGTCATTTGCTCATTGGTAGTTCTGAGATACTCACCTGACTCTAAAGCTTGGATACAAGAGTCAGGGTCATGGGGATGAAATGTGCAGCCAATCAAATGTCCATAGGATATACACACATTACTCTACCATCCTTTGGGCACTGTCTATGCCACTTTGTGATACAGATGGGACCACAGTGAGTCTCAGGGTCTGATGGTGTGAGGGTTGGTGAGAATACAGAAGTCTGACATCCTGTTAAGAGGACGACACTAGTTTATGAATGTCCATTATCCCGCAAAATGTTTATCAGCCTAGACACAGTCCGGTGACAGTGGAGGCCATTACCCTGAACACTGGCAGCTATCTTTGGGACAGCAACCAAGAATTGGAGGAGAACACAAATAGATCAATAACACATGCACTCATTGAAATCCCACCTATACTTGTGAGGCACTCATGGGCATCTCAGTGATTAAGGATAAAGGATGAGCCTTAACGGGGGTTCACAGAGCAGTGGTTCACCCAGAGTGAGGAGGAGAAGAATGGGTGTGCATTAAAAGAATCATATTTGCGGAGGGTCACTAGAAACTCACCTGGCCAGAATGTCAGATAGGACTGAGCAGCTGTGAGGAAGAGAAGAAAAAATGTAAGATGAGGAGCACACAGTTGCCCAACCCAGATCCAAGGCTGATAACCCCGGTCTTATACTCACCTAGCTGACGCCTCACACGTGCCCTCACTGTGGACAGTACCGCAGGCTGCTGAAGCTCTCTCTCCTTGCCATCACTGTCCTCACTGTGGGCTGACTTTTCTGTTGGTCAAAGCCAGTGTCACATTCAAGGTAGGCCACAGGAGCCTTGGCCAACATCCCAGGAATTAGCAGAGGATGACCCTAATGAGTGGGTTGCTAATTTGTCTGCCTGGTGGTGTGATGACAGTGGTCCTTCACAGCAGTTTCCACACTTTGCCCATGCATTGCTCCACCACCCACAAGGCCTCGTGTGGCTCACCAAAATTCCTTTCATTGGCCAACTGCAATCTCACACCTTACATGCCCCCTGCCACATGATCAGTAGTTCACAGAGGAGCTCTATGATCATGGGTCTATTCCTCAGCTTCAGGTTCTGGGACAGCAACAAGCACTGCAATCATCATGGAACAGATTCCTACCTACCCCCAACAGGACACATGGCTCTATCTAAGAGCATTGCCTGAGCTGGGAGGTGAGCTTTTGGTACTGAGGCAAAACAGAAAGCCTCCCTACTCTGCTATCAGGAAGCTGGAGTCTCAGCAAGAACACGGTGCCAGAGTTCCGTCCAACAACCTGTGGGTAATACCTTGAGAACACTGGGGGAGTATATAGACCGAGCTCCTTTTTGAACCAAAGCAGGTGACATAAGCCCTTAGGTGCAAGGTGCACAGGAATTAGCTCCGGTACCAGGGACGATGCTATGTGGTTCAGGCAGGGGTACAGGAGTGGGAATCTCATCAGTTCTGAGCAATATTCCCTCACAAATGGAGACCCACCCTGTGTGAGGCCCACCTGAGCAGATGACGCCAGCGTCCTCCCCGGGGTTACAGTCATGGGAGTTCCAGCTCCGGTGTGGGCAGCTCCATAGGAAGGACTCCTGTCCCGAGCAGCGCACGTCGTCCAGGACAATGGGCCCCGAGCCCTGACCGAACCAGGCACTTCCCGGAGCCAACATGGCCCCACCACAGCCCAGCTGCCTGCACACCACGTTGGCGTCATTGATGTCCCAGTAGTCGTCACACACGGAACCCCAGGAGCCTTGGTAGAGAACCTCCACCCGGCCCTGACACCGGTCACTTCCATTCACCAGCCTCAGATCCAAAGTCCCTTCTGTCTTGAACCCTAGAGAAGGCACAATAACATGTCCTCAGTGATTATACTGAGTCACCAGGTCGGCGGCAGGTTTTAGACATTTGGGACACACTCATAGCCTAACTGCATGGGGAAACAGCCAGCTTTTAACATGTGAACAGGTTCATCTTCATCACAGGAAAGAAGCAGAGATGTCCTATCTCACTACATCAGGGTTGCTCCAATGTAAGTAGTGAGCACCCATGATGGCCCCCAGGGAGGTGAGCCAGACTGGCTCCCCACAATGGGGCCTCCCAAGGCAGAGATCCATAGATCCAGGGGCTGTTCCCCTTTGTTGGGACCCACTGGCTCCCCTCGTGTCCAGGGTGACCTCAAGCACAGCAAGAGGAGGTGATGATATGTCTATCTAACATGAGAGGCACAGACATAATCACCCCTTCTTTTCAGGAGAACAGCCAGAGGACAAAGTATGGGGCCCAGTCTCGATGGGACTACCTAGTCTTCCACACTCACACTCAGCCATGAAAGGGGGTACCTGCTGTGCCTCTGCCCAGAATCTCACTAGACCCCATGCCACTGTATCACACGTAGGACTTGTATGCACAGATTACGTCTTTGCAAGTCCCACGATAGGGATAGGGACATGAATGGCCCACATGGAACCGCTTCCCCTCACGTTCCTTCCCAGCCTTGAATGGGGGGGGGGGGCTGCGGGGAGGCAGAGGCACAGCCGCGGAGGATGGGGAGAGGAATACACACCTGAGTCTGTGCTTGCTGGTGTTGAAGGTATGGAAGTGCTTGGCCACGTGTCTACAAGTGACAACAGAGAAAAAGGCCACAGTTAAGGGTCACCAATATTGACCCTTTAAGACTTTTGTGGGGGCATCAGGACAATTGCCCGTGTGCATCCTGCGGCTTGCTACCTTAATGTGCACAAGCCCACCCTTCTGCTAGGTCTGTGGGGTCCAAGGCCCCATGGGAGATCCCGTTGTTTCCTTTAAATCCCTCAGCCTGCTGGGTTCTCTTATGAACTGAAACAGCTTTGCCCCCTCCCATCCCCGAGGCATGTGCTCATTGGCCATGCCCAGAGGCTGACAAGACTCCAGAGCTTGGATGGAAAGAGTCAGAGACATGGGTTTATAAGCAGGAGCCAATCAAATGTCACCTGCTTGGCAAACCATTGTCACATATTACTCCACCCCCTGGCCCCCGGGCACTGTGCATTCCCCACAGGAATAGGGATATCAATGGCCCACTTGGAACCTTTTTCCACCATGTTCCATCCTAGCCTTGAATCAGGAGCAGAGGCAGAGCCCTGGGGGCCGGGGGTGACAGGAATACACACCTGAGTCTGTGCTTCCTGGTGCTGAAGGCGTGGACGTGACTGGCCACGTGTCTACAAGTGACAACAAGGGGAAAGGCCACCCAGTTAGAGATCGTCAATACTGACCTCTTGACAATTGCCCCTGTGCCTCCTGCTGTTTGCTACCTTAATCTGCACAAGTCTATTTTTCAGCGAGGTCTGTGGAGTCAGTCCAAGGCCCTGTAGGAAATCCTGTTGTTTCCTTTAAATCTCTCAGCCTGCTGGGTTCTCTTCTAAACTGAAACAGTTTTGCCCTCTCCCATCTCTGAGTCATGTGCCCACTGGCAGTGACAAGAGTAAAACTTGTATAGAAAAAGTCAGAGACATGGGTGTGAAAAGCAGGAGCCTATCAAATGTCAATGTATTTGGAAAACTGTTACCATGTGTTACTCCACCATCCCCTGGGCACTGCATCTGCCCCGCAGTGATGCAGGTGTGACCATCAGAATCTCAGTGTGTTGGAGGTGTAAGGGGAGGAGAGAAGACCAAAGTCTGATATGCCATCAACAGGACCCCAGTGGTGATGACTGTATACTATCCTACAAAAAGTACATCAGCCCGGATATGACAGTGTCCATGTCATGTCACTGGAGGTCTTCCCTGGGAATATTGGTGGCCATCTTTAGGGACAGCAACCAAGTATTGGGGGAGACCACAAATGGATGAATAATACATGGAGTCCTAGAAGTGCCACATGTAGGGATCTCAGGGACAGATGGCAGAGAGCCCGTGCACATGGGCACGTTCACAGGGCAGGGGCTTGGCCAGAGTGAGGAAGAGAGGCGTGGAGGTGCAGAAAGAAAAGACATATCTGAGGAAGGTCACTGGCAACTCACCTGGCCGTGATGTCGTATGGGACTGAGTGGCTGTGAGAAAGAGAAGAAAAATGTTAGCCGAGGGGCACACAGTCATCTGACCCTGATCCAAGGTTGATGACCCTTGTCTTATACCCACCACGCTGACGCCTGGCACATGCCCTGGCTGTGGAAGCTACCACTGGCTGCCCAAACAACTGTCTTTCCCATCACCTGCTTCTCTGTGCCCGAGGACTAACTTCTCTCTTTGCCAAAGACAGTATCTGGCCTGAGCTAGGCCACCATAGCCTTGGCTGACACCCTGGGAATTAGCAGAGCGTGACCCAAATAAATGGGTTGGAGTACACACCACACCAATTTTTCCTTCTCGAGGAGTGATGACAGAGGTACTCTATGGCCACTTCTAGAGATCCCCCATGCATTGTACAACTGTCCTCAAGGCGCTGCCTGGCTCACCAGCATTCCATTCATTTGCCACCTTCATGTCAGACTCACCCGGCACCTGCCACTTGTTCACAGAGGAATTCCCTGCTCTTTGCACACCTCTGGGCCCATTCCTCAGCATCATATTGTCTGTGACCCCAAGCACTGCACTCATTATTGACAGGAATTTTCTACCCACCACCTCGAGTGTCAAATGGCACTGCCTAAGAGCATCCCCCCAAGAAGACTAAAGGTAAGAGGTGAACTTGCATCAATGAGGTGGAAGAAAAAGGAACCTACTCTGCCCTAAGAAGCTTGATCACGAGCAAGAAAATAGTGCCACAGTCCCCTCCAACAATTTGCAGACAAAACCTAGAGAACACCAGGGTCTTGTACAAAGTGAGCTCCATAGATTTAAAACGAGTAGGTGGCATAACCCCTTTGATGCCTGCTGCCCTGGAATAAGCACCAATACCAGGAACACTCTATGAAGCTCGGTCAGGGGTGGAGCAGTGAAAATCTCATTGGTTCTAAGCAATATCACATCAAAAAAGAAAGACCCACCATTTGCAAGGCCATGTGAGCAGATGACACCAGCGTCCTCCCCATGGTTACAACTGTGTGAGTTCCAACTTCGGTGCAAGCAGCTCCACAGGTAGGACTCCTGTCCTGAGCAGCGCACGTCGTCCAGGACAATGGGCCCCGAGCCCTGACCGAACCGGGCACTTCCCGGAGCCGACGTGGCCCAGCCACAGCCCAGCTGCCTGCACACCACGTTGGCGTCGTTGATGTCCCAGTGGTCATCACACACGGTCCCCCAGGAGCCTTCATAGAGAACCTCCACCCGGCCCTGACACCGGTCACTCCCATTAACCAGCCTCAGATCCAAAGTCCAATTTGTCCTATGCCCTAGAGATGACACAAAAACATGTGTTCTGTGAGTAAGTTGAGCCATCAGGCCTGATACATATTCTAGCCTCTTGGGGAAACAGTATGATATAAACACCTGGGGAAAACACTCAGTTTTGGACACGTGCAGAGGTTGATCTTCACTAAAGAAAGGAGCGGAGATATCCCACCCCACCAGGTTCAGGGGTACTCGAGATAACAGGATGACACATTATGACCCACAAGGAGGTGAGAGGGTGGACCTCTCGAAAAGTGAACCAACGAGGGTAAATACTATGGCTCTAGAGGAATACCTCCACAGATCCAAAGGCCTTACCACAGATGCATACTCAGTGGTGCCCCAAGGATACAGGGTGGTCTCAGTGACAGACACAGAAAGTCAGGGAAACATCTGCCTGACAGGACTGGATGGACACATTCACCCCTTCTCCTTGGAACGGCAGCCAGAGGCCTGAGCCTTCAGCCCTGTCTCAGCAGGATGAACCAGCCAGGCTGCCAGCACTCACACTCAGCCATGGAAGGGGGTCTGTGCTGAGCCTCTGCCTAGCACCTCACTGGAAACTAGACGACACACAACGCTGTCACATGCAGGACCTGTCTGCACAGAGTATTTCTTTAAGGGCCCCACCACAGGGACAGGGACATGAATGGTCCACATGGAACCGCTTCCCCTCACGTTCCATCCCAGCCTTGAATCAGGGGGTGGGGGCATAGGCACAGCCCCAGGGGAGGGGGAGAGGAATACACACCTGAGTCTGTGCTTGCTGGTGTTGAAGGCGTGGAAGTGCTTGGCCACGTGTCTACAAGTGACAACAGAGAAAAAGGCCACAGTTAGGGGTCACCAATACTGACCCTTTAAGACTTTTGTGGGGGCATCAGGACAATTGCCCGTGTGCATCCTGCGGCTTGCTACCTTAATGTGCACAAGCCCACCCTTCTGCTAGGTCTGTGGGGTCCAAGGCCCCATGGGAGATCCCGTTGTTTCCTTTAAATCCCTCAGCCTGCTGGGTTCTCTTATGAACTGAAACAGCTTTGCCCCCTCCCATCCCCGAGGCATGTGCTCATTGGCCATGCCCAGAGGCTGACAAGACTCCAGAGCTTGGATGGAAAGAGTCAGAGACATGGGTTTATAAGCAGGAGCCAATCAAATGTCGCCTGTTTGGCAAACCATTGTCCCATATTACTCTGCTTCCCGGCCCCTGGGCACTGTGCCTGCCCCACAGTGATGCAGGGTGTGACCATCTGAAATGCAGTGTGTTGAAGGTGTGAAGGGAGGAGAGACCAAAGTCTGCTGTGTCATCAACCAGACCCCAGTGGTTATGAATGCGCACTACCCCACAAAAAGTGCACCAGCCTGGGTAGGATAGGATAGGATCAGCATCACACCTTGGAGACCATCTCTCTGAACATTGGTGGCCATCTTCAGGGACAGCAACCAAGTATTGGGGGAGACCACAAATGGATGAATAATACACGGAGTCCTGGAAATGCCACGCATACTTGCGCAGCACTGTTGGAATCCCAGGGATGGACGACGGAGAGCATAGGCAAATGGGCATGTTCTCAGGGCAGGGGTTCTGCCAGAGAGAGGAGGAGAGGCGTGCAGGTGCAGAAAGAGAAGACATATCCGAGGAAGGTCGCTGGCAACTCACCTGGCCACGATGTTGTACGGTACTGAGCGGCTGTGAGGGAGAGGAGGAAAATATTAGCCAAGGGGCACACAGTTGTCTGACCCTGACTCAAGGTTGATGACCCACATCTTACACCCACCAAGGTGACTCCTCACATCTGCCCTCACCATGGATACTATCGTGTGCTGCCCTCACCTCTGCCCTTGCCATCACCATCCTCACTGTGCCGGAGGACTGACTTTTCTTTTGGTCAAAGCCAGTGTCATCCCTGACCTAGGCCACCAGAGCCTTGTCTGACACCCCGGGAATGAGCTGAGGATGAATGTGAACAATGGGTTGATGAAGATGCCCATTTTTCTACCTCGAGGTGTGATGATGGTGGTCTTTATAACAAGTTCCAGAGTTTCCCCATACATTGTGCCCTGTCCCCAAGGCTCTGCCTGGCTCACCAACATTCCATTCATTGGCCACCCGCCACCTCACACCTCACTCCGCCCCCTGCTACACATCCTGTAGTTCACAGAGGAGCGCTCTGTTCCTGGGTCTGATCTTCAGCATCAGATTCTGGGGCCGCGACAAGCGGCCTGTGGTCATCACAGCATGGGGCATCCTACCCACCTTGACACCCACAAAGGACTCTGCCTAGACCATCACTCCAGAGGGACAAGGGATGTGAGGTGAGCTCACGTTACCAAGGCAGAACGAAAAGTTTCCCTGCTCTGTACTAGGGAGCTGGTCCCTGAGCAAGAACATGGTACCACAGTCCCCTCCCACAACCTGCAAGCAATACCTAGGGGACGCTGGGGTCCTGCACAAAAGGAGCTCCTTACTTAAACAGAGCAGGTGAAGTAACCCCTTGGGTGCCTGCTGAGCTGAAATAAGCACCAGTCCCAGGGACGACGCTCTGAAGCTGAGACAGGGGCTCTGGAGTGGGAATCTTGTCAGTTCTGAGCCAAATCACCACACAAAAGGGAGAACCACCCTGTGTGAGGCCCACCTGAGCAGATGACGCCAGCATCTTCTTCATGATGACAGTTGTGTGAACTCCAGCCTTGGTGTGTACAGGTCCAAAGATAGGGTGCATGTTGTGAGCAGCGCACGTCATCCAGAAGAATGGGCCCCGAGCCCTTTCCGAACTGGGCTCTTCCCGGAGCTGAAGTGGCCCAGCCACAGCCCAGCTGCCTGCACACCACGTTGGCATCATTGATGTCCCAGTCGTCATCACACACCGTCCCCCAGGAATCTTGGTAGAGAACCTCCACCCGGCCCTGACACCGGTCACCTCCATTCACCAGCCTCAGGGCCAAATTCCAGTGAGTCCCAAAACCTATTCATGGCAGAAGAACACCTTCTGTGTGCTTATGATGACCTGTCAGGCCTGATGTCAGTGCCAGACTCCTGGGAACCCCCTGACATAACCACCTTGGGCTAACTGTCAGCATTGTACGTATATAATGGGTCATCTTCAGGGTCATCTTCATCAGAATAAAGGCACACAGATGTCTCATCTCCAGAGGACAAGGGAGCTACAATGAGGTACAGCCTCCTGAAGGTGCCAGGGACCTGATTTTGACTGCTACCCTGGCTACACAAGGAAAGTGTCCCTTGTGTGCTCTTAAGAAGCTTGATCCTGTGTATAATGATGGACATCAGGCTTTGCCAACTCAATTTCAGGCAGTATCACCAGGATACTGGGAATATACCTACTCTAACCAAGATGCTTTCTCAGCTATAGCAAGTAACATAACATCTTGGGTGCCCACTATCCTCTTGCCAACTCCATTGCCAGCCACAGAGTTTTACTTGGGAATTAACACAGGAGTGTTAAGTATGTTTGGTTTCTGTCATTTCACCCAGAAGGGTTTCACTGTTGTATGGGACCCACCTGAGCAGATGACACCAGCGTCCTCCCCATGGTTACAGTTGTGCGTATTCCAGCCTCGGTGTGGGCAGCTCCACAGGTGGGACTCGTGCCCTGAACAGCCCACGTTGTCCAGGAGAATTGGCCCTGAGCCCTGACCAAACCGGGCACTTCCTGGAGCTGACTTGGCCAAGCCACAACCCAGTTGCTTACACACCATGTTGGCATCCTTGATGTCCCAATCATCATCACACACGGTCCCCCAGGAGCCTTTGTAGAGAACCTCCACTCGGCCCTGACACCGGTCACTTCCATTCACCAGCCTCAGGTCCAAAGTGCCTTCTGTCTCGAATCCTATGGATGGCATAAGAACACAACTTGTGTGACTATGTTCTGCCACTAGGCTGAAACACGGTCCAGTCCCTTTTGGGACACCCTAATGACCTAATCACCCAGGGCAAAAGTCAACTGTGGTCACATGTAGAGATTCATCTTCACCACCAGAAGGGAGCTGATGTGTCTTTCCTACAAAGTCAAGGCTGTTTCAATAAAGGGGAGTATTCATGACTGCCCCCCATTTGTGTTGAGTGGGATGACACCCTGATACAACACAATAATGCTACCTGCTCTGCCAGGAAGCCTGATCCAGTGTGTAAACACAGGGCACAACCACCACCAATATGGTTTCTAGCAATCCTAGCAGATTCTGGGGACATACGTATTCTAACCAAGATGCTTTCTCAGCTACATCAGGTGACATAGTATCTTGGATTCAAGGTGTCCTAGCACAAACTCCAGTGCCAGGCACAGCATCAAAATGCTTGGGAACTACCCCAGGACTGGGAAGTGTGTTTGGTCTCTGCAATGTCACCCAGTAGGGGTTCAGTGAAGTCTGAGGCCCACCTGAGCAGATGACACCAGCGTCCTCCCCGTGGTTACAGTTGTGCGAGTTCCAGCCTCCGTTCGGACAGCTCCACAGGTAGGACTCGTTCCCTAAACAACCCACATTGTCTAGGACAATGGGCCCTGAGCCCTGACCGAACCGGGCACTTCCAGGAGCCGACGTGGCCAAGCCACAGCCCAGCTGCCTGCACACCACGTTGGCGTCATTGATGTCCCAGTCGTCATCACACACGGTCCCCCAGGAGCCTTTGTAGAGAACCTCCACTCGGCCCTGACAGCGGTCACCTCCGTTCACCAGCATCAGGGCCAAATTTGATTCAGTCTGGAACCCTAGATGTGGTAGAAGAACACTTGCTTCATGAATGTGCTGAGTTGCCAAGCCTAAGGCACATGCCAGACTCCTGGGACACCCTCCTGGCCTAACAACTGAGGGAACCGGTCATCTCTGGATACGTGCAGTGATCGTCTTCATCAGAGGAATATAGTAGAGATGTCTTATCTCACTAGGTCAATGCTATTATAATGGAGGTGAGCACCCATGACTGCCCCCAGGGAGGTGAGTGCGACAGTCCCCCAGACCCCACATGAAAAGGCTCCCTCGTCTGCCCTTGGGAAGCTTGATCTGAGGTATAATCATGTGCACACAGCCTCCACCAATTTAATTACCCACAGTACCAGCAGGATGCTGGGGACATTACTATTCTAACCAAGATGCTGTCTCAGCTGCAGCAGGTGACATAATATCTTATCTTTGAGCTGCCCTAGCCCAATCTCCAGTGCCAGGTGCAGCATTATGATAGTTGATAAGTAGCCCAGGACTGAAAAGTATACTTGGTCTCTGCAATATCACCCAAAAGGAGACCCACCAATGTCTTAGGCGCACCTGAGCAAATGACGCCGGCATCCTCCCCATGGTGACAGTTGTTCAAGTTCCATCCCTGGTGTGAGCAGCTCCACAGGTAGGACTCATGCCCTGAGCAGTGCATGTTGTCCAGGACAATGGGCCCTGAGCCCTGACCAAACCGGGCACTTCCCGAAGCCGACATGGCCAAGCCACAGCCCAGCTGCCTGCACGCCACGCTGGCGTCGTTGATGTCCCAGTCGTCATCACACACGGTCCCCCAGGAGCCTTGGTAGAGAACTTCCAACCGGCCCTGACACTGGTCACCACCATTCACCAGCCTTAGGGCCCAATTCCCTGCAGTCCCAAACCCTAGAAATGGAAAAGGAACAGCTCCTCCATGACTATGTTGAGCTGCCAGGGCTAAGGCATGTTCCAGGGACACCCTCCTTGCCTAATTACTCCAGAAAACAGTCAGATTTGGACATGCGCAGAGATTCATCTTTATCACAAGAAAGGAGCAGAAATGTCCTTCCCACCAGGTCAAGGCTGCTCCAATGAATGGGAGCCCCCACGATGGACACTAGGGTGGTGTGCAGGATTCTCACTCTGGTTGCACATGAAAGTCTCCCTGAGATGCTCACAGGAAGCTTGATTTTGTGTATGAACACAGGGCACAGCCACCACCAACCTGACTTTCAGCAATACCAACAGGATGCTGGGGACATTTCTATTCTAACGAAGATACTTTCTCAGGTACATCAGATGACATAATATCTTTGGTTCAGGCTGCCCTAGCACAAACTCCAGTGCCAGGCACAGTGCCATAATGCTTAAAATTAGTCCAGGACTAGGAAGTGTGCTTGTTCCCTGCAATGTCACCCAGAAGGGGACCCAACAACATTTGAGGCCCACCTGAGCAGATGACGCCAGCGTCCTCCCCGTGGTTACAGTTGTGTGAGTTCCAGCCTCGGTTCGGGCAGCTCCACAGGTAGGACTCATTCCCTGAGCAGCGAACATCGTCCAGGACAATGGGCCCTGAGCCCTGACCGAACCGGGCACTTCCCGGAGACAATGAGGCCCAGCCACAGCCCAGATACCTGCACACCACATTGGCATCCTTGATGTCCCAGTCGTCGTCACACACGGTCCCCCAGGAGCCTTGGTAGAGAACCTCCACCCGGCCCTGACACCGGTCACTCCCATTCACCAGCCTCAAGTCCAAAGATCCTCCGGTCCCAAAACCTAGAGACCACACAAGACCTCCTCCATGACTATGTTGAGCCACCAGGACTGACGCATGTTCCAGACTCTTGGGACACCCCCGTGGCCTAACCACCTGGGGAAAACAGTCAGCTTTGGACACATGTGGAGATTCATCTTCATCACAGGAAGGGAGAAGAGATGTACTATCTCACTACATCAGGGCTACTCCAGTATATGGGAGCCTCCTTGAATGCCTCCAGGGATGTGAGCAGGATTACCATCCCAACCCCACATGGGGCCTCCCAGGGCATAGCTCCATAGCTCCAGGAGCCACTCTGAATGTTCAGCACCTACTGGCTCCCCCATGGTCTCAGGTGAACTTAGGCACAGCCCCAGGAGGTGATGGGACATCTGCCTGATAGAAGGGGGATGGGCACTTCCACCCTGTCTTTCTGAGACAGTAGCCAGGGGCCTGAGCCTGCAGCCCAGTCTCAAAAGGATGGACTAGCCAGGCCTTGAGCATGCACACACAGCCATAGAAGGGGGTCTTTACTGAGCCTCTGCCAATGTACTCACTAGAAATGGGTCCCCATGCCACTATGTAACATATAGGACCTGATCTCTCAAACTATTCTGTGGAGGCCCACCATAGGGACAGGACATGACTGCCCCATGTAGAACCTCTTTCCATCACGTTCCATCCCATTCTTGAATCAGGAGCAGAGGCAGAGCCCTAGAGACGGTGAGAGGAGTACATACCTGGACTGGTTCTTGCTGGTGTTGAAGGCATGGAAATGCTTGACCTAGTGTCTACAAGTGACAACAAAGAGAATGGGCACAGTAAGGCATCACTGAAACAGGTCCTTCAACAATTTCATGGCAGAGATAATGAAAACCTCAGCTGTGCATCCTGCCTCTTCTGACCTGTGTGTGCACCTGGGTTGCCATCAAGGTAGGTTTTGGGGTGAAACGTTCTGGTGGAGATCACCCTGATTTCTAAGCCTGTCTTGCTCCCTCTCCACTGAAAACCCTTGGACCTTCCATCCCTGAGTCGTGTGCTCACTTATAGTTCTGAAAGGCTGACCAGACTCTAGAGCTTGGATGGAAAGAGTCAGCGACATGGGTTTATAAGCAGGAGCCAATCAAATGTCCTCTTATTTGGAAAGTCATGATCACATATTTTTCTACTGGGCACTGTGCCTGCCCCACAGTGATGCAGGGTGTGACCATCTGAAATGCAGTGTGTTGAAGGTGTGAAGGGAGGAGAGACCAAAGTCTGCTGTGTCATCAACCAGACCCCAGTGGTTATGAATGCGCACTACCCCACAAAAAGTGCACCAGCCTGGGTAGGGTAGGATAGGATCAGCATCACACCTTGGAGACCATCTCTCTGAACATTGGTGGCCATCTTCAGGGACAGCCACCAAGTATTGGGGGAGACCACAAATGGATGAATAATACACGGAGTCCTGGAAATGCCACGCATACTTGCGCAGCACTGTTGGAATCCCAGGGATGGACGACGGAGAGCATAGGCAAATGGGCATGTTCTCAGGGCAGGGGTTCTGCCAGAGAGAGGAGGAGAGGCGTGGAGGTGCAGAAAGAGAAGACATATCCGAGGAAGGTCACCAGCAACTCACCTGGCCATGATGTAATATGGGACTGAGCAGCTGTGCGGAAGAGAAGGAAAATGTTAGCCAAGGAGCACGTAGTTGCCCAACCCAGATCCAAGGTTGATGACCCTGGTCCTATATCCACTGAGGATAAGTCTCACACGTGCCTTCACTGTGGACACTACCACTAGCTGCCTGAACCTCTGCCCTTGCCCTCACCTGTCTCACTGTGACCGAGGACTGACTTTTCTATTGGTCAAACCCACTGTCATGTCTGAGACAGGCCACCATAGCCGTGACTGAAACCCCCAGGAACTGACAGAGGATGACCCTAACATATGGGTTAGCATAGGTGCCAGTCTTTCCACTGTCAGGTGTGATCATGGTGGTCATCTATAGCAATTTCCAGAGTTTCCCCATGTATTATTCTACCATCCCCAAAGGCCCTGACTGGTTCATCAGCATTTCATTCATGGCGACCTGCCATGTCACACCTCAGCCCACCCCTTGCCACGCATTCTGTAGTTCACAGAGGAGCTCTGTGCTTTTAGGTCCATTCCTTAACATCAAATTCTGGCAGAGGCCAAAGCACAGCAATCCTCACAGAACTGAGCTTTCTAAACACCCCCATACCCCACAAAGTACCCTACCTAAGAGCATTACCCCAGAGAGACCCTAGCAGGGAGGTCAGCTAGAGTTGAAGGGGTAGACCAAAAAGGCTCCCTGTTATGCCCTCAGGAAGTTTGACCCTGAGCAAGAGAACAGTTCCACAGTCCCCTCTAACAATGTGTGGGCAATACCTAGATATTGCTAGGGTCCCATACAGACCAAGCTCCTTTTTCAGCTAAAGCAGGTGACATAACCCCTTGGGTGCCTGCTGCCTTAAATAAGCTTCTATACCAGGAACAACACTATGTGGCTGAGGCAGGGGCACTGGGATGGGAATCTTGTTAGATCTGAGCAATATCTACTGATGAAAGGGAGACCCACCATGTGTGAGACCCACCTGAGCAGATGACGCCAGCGTCCTCCCCATGATGACAGTTGTGTGAGTTCCAGCCTTGGTGCGGGCAGCTCCACAGGTGGGATGTGTGCCCTGAGCAGTGCATGTCATCCAGGAGAATTGGCCCCAAGCCCTGACCAAATGAGGCATTTCCCAGAGCTAACATGGCCCAGCCACAGCCCAGCTGCCTGCATACCACATTGGCATCATTGATGTCCCAATAGTCGTCACACACGGTCCCCCAGGAGCCTTGGTAGAGAACTTCCAACCGGCCCTGACACCGGTCACCTCCATTGACCAGCCTCAGGTCCAAAGTCCAATCAGTCCTGAACCCTAGGGAAGGCACAAAAACACCTCCTTCATGACTGTTGAGCTGCCAGGCCTGAGGCACCTGCCAGACTCCTGGGACACCCTCCTGGCCTAACCACCCAGTAGAAACAGCAGCTTTGGACATGTGCAGAGATTCATCTTCATCACAAGAAAGGAGCAGAGATGTCTTCTCTGATCAGGTCAAGGCTGCTACAATGCAAAAGAGCCCCCTGATGGCTCCAGGGAGGTGAGTGAAACTGCCACTCCAGCTGCACAAGAAAAGGCTCCCTGCACTGCCCTTAAGATGCTTGATCTTGCGTATAACCATGGACACACAGTCACCACCAAATCAATTCCAGATAGTACCACCAGGATGCAGGGGACATTCTTACTCTGAATAAGATGCTTTCTCAGCTATATCAGGTGACAAAAACATTAGGTGTTGGCTGCCCTAGCACAAACTCTAGTGCTGGGTACAGTGTTACGATAGTTGGGAATGAGCCCAGGACTGGGAAGCGTGCTTGGTTTCTGCAATGTCATCCAAAAGGGGCCCAGCGATGTTTGGGACCCACCTGAGCAGATGACACCAGCATCCTCCCCGTGGTTACAGTTGTGTACGTTCCAGCCTCGGTGTGGGCAGCTCCACAGGTGGGACTCGTGCCCTGAACAGCCCACGTTGTCCAGGAGAATTGGCCCTGAGCCCTGACCAAATCGGGCACTTTGTGGAGCTGACTTGGCCAAGCCACAGCCCAGCTGCTTGCACACCATGTTGGCATCCTTGATGTCCCAATCATCATCACACACGGTCCCCCAGGTGCCTTTGTAGAGAACCTCCACTCGGCCCCGACAGCGGTCACCTCCATTCACCAACCTGAGGTCCAAAGTCCCTTCGGTTCCAACCCCTAGAGAAGGCACAAAAACAACTCCTTCATGACCACGTTAGCTGCCAGACCTGAGGAATGTGCCAGACTCCTGGGACACCATCATGGCCACACCACCCAGGGCACACAATCAGCTATGGCCATGCACAGAGGTTCATCTTCATCACCAGAAAGGAGCAGAGACATCCTTCCTGCCAGGTCAACTGCTCCAATGGAGGGGAGCAGTAATGACAATCCCCAGGGTGTTTACCAGTATGCCACCCTGACTCTACATGAAAAGGCTTCCTGCTCTGTCCCCAGGAAGCTTGATCCTGTGTATAAATACAAAGAGAAGCCACCACCAATCTGATTTCCAGCAATCCCAGGAGGATGTTGAGGACTTACCTATTCTAATCGAGATGTTTTCTCATCTATAGCGGATGACATAATGTATGAGTTTCAAGTTCCTTTAGTACAAACACCAGTGCTAGGCACAGCATCAAAATGCTTGGGAACTACCCCAGGACTGGGAAGTGTGTTTTGTCTCTGTAATGTGACCCAGTAGGTGTTCAGTGAAGTCTGAGGCCCACCTGAGCAGATGACACCAGCGTCCTCCCCGTGGTTACAGTTGTGTGAGTTCCAGCCTCCGTGCGGGCAGCTCCACAGGTAGGACTCATTCCCCGAGCAGCCCACATTGTCCAGTAGAATGGGGTCTGAGCCCTGACCAAACTGGGCACTTCCTGGAGCTGATGTGGCCAAGCCACAGCCCAGCTGCCTGCACACCACGTTGGCATCGTTGATGTCCCAATCGTCGTCACACACAGTCCCCCATGAGCCTTTGTAGAGGACCTCCACCCGGCCCTGACACCGTTCACCTCCATTCACCAGCCTCAGGGCCAAACTCAATTCGGTCTCAAACCCTAGACATGGCAGAACAAATCCTTTTTGAGTATGCTGAGCCACCAGGCCTGAGGCATGTGCCAGACTCCCAGGACACCCTCCTGGTTGAACTACCCACTGGAAATTTTCATTCCTGGTCAATGCAGAGATCATCCTCATCACAGAAAAGGAGAAGAGACATCTTGTCATGCCAGGAAAAGCTGCTCTAAAGAAGAGAGCACCGATGACCAAAGGCTCCCTGCTTGGCCCTCAGGAATCTGGGTACAAAGCCACCACATAATCAATTGCTGCCAGTACCAGCAAGATGCCTTGGACATTCCCATGCTAACCAAGATGCTGCCACCTACATCAGGTGACATAATATCTGGGGTGCCTGCTGCCTTAGCAAAAACTCCATTGCCAGGCACATCATCATGAGGTTCAGGAATTAGCCCAAGACTGGGAAATGTGCTTGGTCTCTGCAATGTCACCAGGTAGGGGTTCAGTGAAGTCTGAGGCCCACCTGCACAGATGACGCTGGCATCTGCCCTGTGGCTACAGTTGTGTGAGTTCCAGCCTCGGTGTGGGCAGCTCCACAGGTAGGACTCGTTCCCTGAGCAGCCAACATCATCCAAGACAATGGGCCCCAAACCCTGACCAAACCGGGCACTTCCTGGAGCTGATGTGGCCGAGCCACAGCCCAGCTGTCTGCACACCACGCTGGCGTCGTTGATGTCCCAATCGTCATCACACACGGTCCCCCAGGAGCCTTGGTAGAGAACCTCCAACCGGCCTTGACACTGGTCACTTCCATTCACCAGCCTCAGGGCCCAATTCCCTTCGGTCCCAAACCCTAGGGAAGACACAAGAACACATCCTCCATGACTATGTTGAGCTGCCAGCCCTGAGGGACACGCCAGACTTCTGGGACACACTCCTGGCCTAACCACCCAAGGCAAACATTCAGCTTTTGACATGTGCACGGGTTCATCTTTACCACAAAGAAGGAGCAGAGGTGTTCCTCCCACCGGGTGAAGGCTAATCCAATGGAGGGGAGCTCCTTTGACCACCCTCAGGGTGTTGAGAGGGATGCCGCCCTCACCCCACACCAAGAGACTTCCTGCTCTGTCCTCAGGAGGCTTAGTCCTGTGTATGAACATGGGGCACAGCCCCCACCAACCTGACGTCCAGCAATCCCAGAAGGATCCTGGGGACATACCTATCGTAACCAAGATGCTTAGTCACCTATAGCAAGTGACGTCATATCTTGGATGTCAGCTGCCCTGGTGCAGTCTCCAGTGCCAGGTACAGCATCATGATGCTTGGGAATGAGCCCAAGACTGGGAAGTGTGCTTAGTCTCTGCAATGTCACCCAGTAGGGGTTCAGTGAAGTCTGAGGCCCACCTGAGCAGATGACACCAGCGTCCTCCCCGTGGTTACAGTTGTGCGAGTTCCAGCCTCCGTGCGGGCAGCTCCACAGGTAGGACTCTTGTCCAGAACAGCCCACATTGTCCAGTAGAATGGGGTCTGAGCCCTGACCGAACCGGGCACTTCCAGGAGCCGACGTGGCTGAGCCACAGCCCAGCTGCCTGCACACGACGTTGGCGTCCTTGATGTCCCAATCGTCGTCACACACAGTCCCCCAGGAACCTTGGTAGAGAACCTCCACTCGGCCCTGACACCGGTCACTCCCGTTTACCAGAATCAGGTCCAATGTGCCTCTAGTCCCGAACACTAGACATGGCAAAAGAATATCTTCTCTGTAACTATGTACAACTACCATGCCTGAGGCAGGTTCCAGACCCTCTGAACACTTTCGTGGCCAAACCATTTGGGGAAATAGGCAGCTTTGGACGAGTGCGGATGTTCACCTCACTCACAGGAAAGAAGCAGAGATGACCTATCCCACCAGCTTAATGCTGCTCCAATGTACGGAAGCTTCCCTGACAGCCCCCAGGGAGGTGAGCCAGATTGCCTCCCCAATCCCACTTGGGGACTCCCAAGGAAGACCTCAATAGCTCCAGGTGAATTCTCCATAATTTGTACCCACTGGCTCCCCGGTGGGTCTGGTGACATCAAGTATTGCCCCAGGAGATGATGGGCTATCTGCCTGACAGGTGGGGGATGGGTGTCTTTTCTGACAGCACCCAGAAGCCTGAGCCTTCAGCCCTGTCTCAGCAGGATGAACCAGCCAGGCTGCCAGCACTCACACTCAGCCATGGAAGGGGGTCTGTGCTGAGCCTCTGCCTAGCACCTCACTGGAAACTAGACGACACACAACGCTGTCACATGCAGGACCTGTCTGCACAGAGTATTTCTTTAAGGGCCCCACCACAGGGACAGGGACATGAATGGCCCACATGGAACCGCTTCCCCTCACGTTCCATCCCAGCCTTGAATGGGGGAGGAGGGGGCAGAGGCACAGCCCCAGGGGAGGGGGAGAGGAATACACACCTGAGTCTGTGCTTGCTGGTGTTGAAGGCGTGGAAGTGCTTGGCCACGTGTCTACAAGTGACAACAAAGGGAAAGGCCACAGTTAGGGGTCACCAATATTGACCCTTTAAGACTTCTGTGGGGGCATCAGGACAATTGCCCATGTGCATCCTGTGGCTTGCTACCTTAATGTGCACAAGCCCACCCTTCTGCTAGGTCTGTGGGGTCCAAGGCCCCATGGGAGATCCCGTTGTTTCCTTTAAATCCCTCACCCTGCTGGGTTCTCTTATAAACTGAACCAGCTTTGCCCCCTCCCATCCCCGAGGCATGTGCTCATTGGCCATGCCCAGAGGCTGACAAGACTCCAGAGCTTGGATGGAAAGAGTCAGAGACATGGGTTTATAAGCAGGAGCCAATCAAATGTCGCCTGTTTGGCAAACCATTGCCCCATATTACTCTGCTTCCCGGCCCCTGGGCACTGGGCCTGCCCCACAGTGATGCAGGGTGTGACCATCTGAAATGCAGTGTGTTGAAGGTGTGAAGGGAGGAGAGACCAAAGTCTGCTGTGTCATCAACCAGACCCCAGTGGTTATGAATGCGCACTACCCCACAAAAAGTGCACCAGCCTGGGTAGGATAGGATAGGATCAGCATCACACCTTGGAGACCATCTCTCTGAACATTGGTGGCCATCTTCAGGGACAGCAACCAACTATTGGGGGAGACCACAAATGGATGAATAATACACGGAGTCCTGGAAATGCCACGCATACTTGCGCAGCACTGTTGGAATCCCAGGGATGGACGACGGAGAGCATAGGCAAATGGGCATGTTCTCAGGGCAGGGGTTCTGCCAGAGAGAGGAGGAGAGGCGTGGAGGTGCAGAAAGAGAAGACATATCCGAGGAAGGTCGCTGGCAACTCACCTGGCCACGATGTTGTACGGTACTGAGCGGCTGTGAGGGAGAGGAGGAAAATATTAGCCAAGGGGCACACAGTTGTCTGACACGGATCCAAGGTTGATGACCCTGGTCTTATACCCACTGAGATGATGCCTTATATGATCCCTCATTGTGGACACTACAGCTGGCTGTCCCAACCTCTGTCCCTGCCTTCACCTGCCTTAGTGTTACCAGGAGTGATTTTTTTGCTGGTAAAAGGCAATGTCTTGCCTGAGACAGGCCACCATAGTCTTGGCTGACACCCCAGTAATTAGTAGAGGATGACCATGATGATTGGGTTGCTATAGATGCCAATTTTTATACCTCCAGGTGTGAGAAGAGTGGTCCTTTATAGCGAGTTGTAGAGTTTCCCCATGCATCCTACTACCATCCCAAATGTTCTTCCTGGCTCACCACCATTCCATTCATTAGTCACCTACCACCTCACACCTCACCCGCCTCCTGCCACCCATTCTATAGTTCACAGAGGAGCTCTCTGCTCTTATGGCTCTTCCTGAGCATCAGATTCTGGGAAACCCCTGAGCACTGCACTCATCCTGGAATGAAGCTTCTCATCCACCTACACACTCAGCAAAGTGCTCTGCCTAAGAGCTGGACCCTAGGTGGGAGGTAAGCTCATGTTACCAAGTCAGAAAAAAAAGGCTCCCTGCTCTATCCTCAGGAAGCCGGACCCTGAGCAAGAACACAGTGCCACAGTCCCCTCCAACACCCTGTGGGCAATCCTCAGAGAACACTGGGGTCCCATAGGGACCAACCTCCTTTTTCACACAGAACAGGTGACATAACTTCTTGGGTGCCTGCTGCTCTGGAATAAGGTCCAGTACCAGGGACGACACTACCATGCTCAGGCAGGGGCACTGGAGTGAGAATCATTTTAGTTTTGAGTACTATCACCCCAACAAAGGAAGACTCACAATGTGTGAGACTCACCTGAGCAGATGACGCCTGCATCCTCCACATGGTGACAGTTGTGCGAGTTCCAGCCTGGGTTCGGGCAGGTCCACAGGTAGGACTCGTGCCCTGAGCAGCGCATGTCGTCCAGGACAATGGGCCCCGAGCCCTGACCAAACCGGGCACTTCCCAGAGCTGATGTGGCCCAGCCACAGCCCAACTGCCTGCACACCACATTGGCCTCATTGAGGTCCCAGTCATCATCACACACGGTCCCCCAGGAGCCTTGGTAGAGAACCTCCACCCGGCCCTGACACCGTTCACCTCCGTTCACCAGTCTTAAGTCCAAAGTCCAATTGGTTCCAAACCCTAGGGAAGACATAAGAATAGCTCCTTAGTGATTATGTTGAGTTGCCAGGCCTGTGGCACATACCAGACTCTAGGGACACCCTCCTGACCTAAGCACCCAAGGCAAACAGTCAGCTTTGGAAACATGCACAGGTCGTCTTCATCAGAGGAAAGAAAAGACGTCCTGTCTCGTCAGGTGAAGGCTGGTCCAGTGTACAGGAACCTCCATTACAGACCCCAGTGAGGTGAGAGAGACTATAGCCCCCCTGACCACACATGAAAAGGCTGCCTGCACTGCCTTCAAGAAGCTTCATCCTGTGTACACTCATAGGCACACAGTCACCACCATTCAATTCTGGGCAGTACCACCAGGATGCAGGGCACATACCTACTCTAACCAAGATGCTTTTTCAGCTATAGCACTAGACTTAATATCTTGGGTTCGAGCTGCCCTAGGGCAAACTCCAGGGCTGAGAGCAGCATTATATTTTGGAATTAACACAAGACTGGGAAGTGTGCTTGGTCTATGCAGTATCACCCAGAAAGGGTTCAGCAATGTGTGAGACCCACCTGAGCAGATGACACCAGCGTCCTCCCCATGGTTACAGTTGTGTGTGTTCCAGCCTCCATGCGGGCAGCTCCACAGGTGGGACTCCTGTGCTGAACAGCCCACGTTGTCCAGGAGAATTGGCCCTGAGCCCTGACCAAACCGGGCACTTCCTGGAGCTGACTTGGCCAAGCCACAGCCCAGCTGCTTGCACACCATGTTGGCATCCTTGATGTCCCAATCATCATCACACACGGTCCCCCAGGTGCCATTGTACAGAATCTCCACCCGGCCCTGACATCGGTCACTCCCATTCACGAGCCTCAGTTCCAAAGTCCCTTCTGTTCTGAACCCTAGAGATAGCACAAGAACACATCCTCTGTGACTATGTTGAGCCCCCAGGCCTGAGGCAGTTTTCAGACTCTGGGACACCATGTTGGCCTAACCACATGGGGCAAACTGTCAGCTATGAAAATTTCTAGAGAATCATCTTAATTAAAAGAAAGTAGCAGAGACATCCTTTCCACCAGGTCAGTGCAGCTGCAGTTAAGGAGAGCACCCATGACCACCCCCAGGGAGGTTAGCAGGATGCCACCCTGACCCTACACAGTGAGGCTCCCTGGTTTTCCCTCAGGAAGCTCGATCCTGTGTATGAATGCAAGGCACAGCCCCCACCAATCTTATTTCCAGATACCCAGCAGGATGCTAAGGACTCACCTATTCTAACCAACATGCTTTCTCAGCTATATCAGGTGACATAGTATCTTGGGTTTGAGCTGCCCTAGCACAAACTCCAGCAACAGGCACAGTGTCAAAATGCTTGGAAATTAGCCCAGGATTGGGAAGAGTGCTTGGTCTCTACAATGTCAACCAGAATGGGGTTCGGCAAAGTCTGAGGCCCACCTGAGCAGATGATGCCGGCGTCCTCCCCGTGGTTACAGTTGTGTGAGTGCCAGCCTCCATGTGAGCAGCTCCACAGGTAGGACTCATTCCCTGAGCATCCCATGTTGTCCAGGAGAATAGGCCCTGAACCCTGACTGAACCGGGCACTTCCTGGAGCTGACATGGCCAAGCCACAGCCCAGCTGCCTGCACACCACATTGGCGTCGTTGATGTCCCAATCGTCATCACACACGGTCCCCCAGGAGCCTTTGTAGAGGACCTCTACCCGGCCCTGACAGCGGTCACCTCCATTCACCAGCCTCAGGGACAAACTCAGTTCAGTCTCGAACGCTAGAGACAGCAGAAGAAAACTCCTTCATGACTATGTTCAGCTGCCAGGCTTGAGGCATGTTCCAGACTCCTGGGACACCCTCCCAGCTGAACTGCCCATGGAAAACTGTCATCCCTGGATACATGCAGAGAGTGTCCTCATCACAAGAAAGTAGAAGAGACAACCTATCATGATACATCAATGCTATTCCAATGAAGGGGAGCAACCATGACAGCCCCTAGGGAGGTGAGCAGAACTGTCACCCTGACCACACATGAAAGTCCCTGGGGTTTGTCCTCCAGAAGCTTGATACTGTGTATAATTATTGGTTCATAGCCTCCACCGACCAGATGTCTTATAACCCTAGCCAGATGCTGAGCACTTACTATTCTAACCAAGATGCTTTCTCAGCTACAGTAGGTGACATAATATCTGGGGTGCCTGCTGCCTTAGCAAAAACTCCATTGCCAGGCACATCATCATGAGGTTCAGGAATTAGCCCAAGACTGGGAAATGTGCTTGGTCTCTGCAATGTCACCAGGTAGGGGTTCAGTGAAGTCTGAGGCCCACCTGCACAGATGANAGCTGTCTGCACACCACGCTGGCGTCGTTGATGTCCCAATCGTCATCACACACGGTCCCCCAGGAGCCTTGGTAGAGAACCTCCAACCGGCCTTGACACTGGTCACTTCCATTCACCAGCCTCAGGGCCCAATTCCCTTCGGTCCCAAACCCTAGGGAAGACACAAGAACACATCCTCCATGACTATGTTGAGCTGCCAGCCCTGAGGGACACGCCAGACTTCTGGGACACACTCCTGGCCTAACCACCCAAGGCAAACATTCAGCTTTTGACATGTGCACGGGTTCATCTTTACCACAAAGAAGGAGCAGAGGTGTTCCTCCCACCGGGTGAAGGCTAATCCAATGGAGGGGAGCTCCTTTGACCACCCTCAGGGTGTTGAGAGGGATGCCGCCCTCACCCCACACCAAGAGACTTCCTGCTCTGTCCTCAGGAGGCTTAGTCCTGTGTATGAACATGGGGCACAGCCCCCACCAACCTGACGTCCAGCAATCCCAGAAGGATCCTGGGGACATACCTATCGTAACCAAGATGCTTAGTCACCTATAGCAAGTGACGTCATATCTTGGATGTCAGCTGCCCTGGTGCAGTCTCCAGTGCCAGGTACAGCATCATGATGCTTGGGAATGAGCCCAAGACTGGGAAGTGTGCTTAGTCTCTGCAATGTCACCCAGTAGGGGTTCAGTGAAGTCTGAGGCCCACCTGAGCAGATGACACCAGCGTCCTCCCCGTGGTTACAGTTGTGCGAGTTCCAGCCTCCGTGCGGGCAGCTCCACAGGTAGGACTCTTGTCCAGAACAGCCCACATTGTCCAGTAGAATGGGGTCTGAGCCCTGACCGAACCGGGCACTTCCAGGAGCCGACGTGGCTGAGCCACAGCCCAGCTGCCTGCACACGACGTTGGCGTCCTTGATGTCCCAATCGTCGTCACACACAGTCCCCCAGGAGCCTTGGTAGAGAACCTCCACTCGGCCCTGACACCGGTCACCTCCATTCACCAGCCTCACATCCAAATTCTCTTGAGTCCTGAAACCTAGATATGGCAGAAAACACCTCCTCCATGACTATGTTGAGCTGCCAGGCTGAAGGCATGTTCCAGACTCTTGGGAAACCCTTATGGCCTAACCATATGGGGAAACAGTCAGCTTTGGACATGTACAGAGGCTCATCTTTATCACAGGAAAGGAGCAGAGACATCTTGTCCTGCCAGGTCAAGGCTTTTCCAATATAGGGGAGCAGCCATGATGGCCCCTAGGGAGGTGAGTGGAACTGCCACCTCGACCCCACGTGCAGAGACTTTATTCTATCCTTAGGTATAGTTATAGCATTCATCTTATATATTCCTCTTGAAGCCTCATGCTTGAGGCCATTTAGAGGGCTTCACATAAACAAACTTCCCTAAGTTTATCTCTAACTATGCTGGACTCTGGACACATGTTTTATTACAGTTCTTCATGGTGAAATTACAGTGAGTGCCCTCCAACCCAAGCTACTAGAAATTCAGGGGGAAGGAAATGTTTCTTGGGTTGCTACCCAGAGTGGGTCTGGAGACCATTCAAGTGTTTCATCTCTAGGGAGACTGTGGGCAGGGCTTCAATTCCCTGGCATTCCCCATGTGTCTCATGACTGCCCCATGCTGGAGAGAAGTCTAATCAGACCTGCCTGTCCTGGGAGCAGCCCAGGCATTTATCTGGGGATCTGTTGTTGGAGAGCATTTTGCACATGCTCCTTCTAATCTACATTCAGGTCTGTGGGGCTAAGGTGGCTGGGGCCAGCACAGAGTTGAGGAGAGGACAGAGTTGGCTCTGTGGTCTTGAAATTGATCTTTGTGGTCTCTGATCCAAAGCACACAGGGTCCCGGAAATGCTTGACTTCTCCCCACCCACTGGGACATGGACAACAAAGGAGGTCACCATCCAAGTTGGGTCCATTGTCTCATGAGAGATCTCCCTCTGCACTGCATACTTACAACATTTCCTCTTGTCCTACCCTAACATTTTCCTGAGTAAGAGTCAAACCCATGACTATACTTGGTATCATGACCTGCAGAGAAAGACCCATAGAAAATTGTTCATTACCTATTGCAGAAGTAGTCTTTTTTTATAAAGATTTAATTATTTATTTATCTTTTGAGGGGAAGGGAAGGAGAGAGGGAGAGAAATATCAATGTATGGTTGCCTCTCATGAGTCCCCTGCCAGGAACTGGCCTGCAACCCAGGCATGTGCCCTGACTGGGAATCGAACCGCGATCGTGTAGTTCACAGGCCTGCGCTCAATCCACTGAGCTACACCAGCCAGGCTTGCAGAAGTAGTCTTGATATTTGTTGTAGTATTTTCTGCTACAGATTGTAGAACAGAGAAGAAACAGAAAATACAGTTAGGCCTCCTCCAAGAAAAATCAAGGATTGAATGTAAACTTGAATCTGGTACAGAAATGTCATTTCTGAACTGAATTTTGTCTTCCTGTGTGACTTTGGAAAATTCAACAAACCCATCTACCCTCAAGTTCTTTCCCTTTAAAAGGCTATTTGGGCCCTGGCTGGTGTGGCTCAGTGGATGGAGTGCCTCCTTACAACATGAAAGGTCACTGGTGTGCTTCCCAGTCTAGAACAAGTGCCTGGGTAGCAGGCCAGGTCCCCATTTGGGGATGTGCGAGAGGCAACCAATCAATGTTTCTCTCACACTTCCATGTTTCCCCCTCTCTTCCCCTCTAAAAAGAAATAAATATCTTTTTTAAAAGGTTATTTGAAGGAAGAGGGGTATCTCTGTATCAACCTACTGATCCTGATTTTGACCTTCCCACATATGACCTATGCAAGGCTCCAGGAAATGGATGTAAAAATAATATTCACATTTTATTCTTCTAATGATTTCTCTTATGTAATTGTATTGGCTAGCTTCTTTAACATAATGTTGAATAGTTGAGGGGGTGCTGAAGGGCATACTTGCTTTGCTTTTTCCTTCAGTAGAAATGCTTCTAATGTTTCCCCATTAAGTAGGATTGTAGCTTTAAGCTTGTGGTTTTCAAATTCCTTCAATGAGCCCTGTGCTTGTCCAAGGCCCCAGCAAAAACCTACTTTGTGCTGGGACCTGGAGAGAAGATGACCTGAGAGCTGCTCTTAACCCACTGCTACCAGAGCTACCAGTTTTGTCTGGATTGTCATCTACTGGGCTGTTACACGAGGTGTTTTTAAGTGTAGAAGTATGACTCCCCCACCCCCAGCTTCACCCTCTCTGGAGGCTCTGACAGCTCTAGATGAGTCCTGTCTGCTGTTATGTGACACAGGCAGATAGCCCATTCCCTCCAGCCCCTCACACGCCCTCCTGGCCCTGTGAGCTGTACCAAAGGGCTTGTCAGTCTTGGCTGGTATTCCTAATACACTGCAGGATTCACAGGAGAAGTCATCATAAATGAAGGGTCTCTTCTGTTGTTACGGCTACTGCAACTAAGAATTTTGGGCAGAGACGTGGCTAACTCAGAACACAGCCAGTGTCATTCTCAGCTCTAGTGACATCTGGGTCCTTAATCAGAGGGAACAGAAAGAGAAGAAAAAGTCAGGCCTGGCTTCACAGGCCTTAGGGACAGAAATGCCTGACACATGTGCCATTAGGATTTCCAGCTCATCCATGCTGGGTCCTGACAGGGCCTTGGTCAGAGTTTCTAGGGTCAAAGTTTCCCATGGAAAATGGGCAAAGCCCAGGCTGCCAGGACCCCAGGCTCCGTGGAGTGCACCTCCCAACTCTCCCACTGGAGGCCCTGCAGAGGGATGCATGTCCCTGTGCCACCCATAGGGTGTAGGACCATGGTCCTTCTATACTGAGATGGAACCCAGTGTCCTGATATGGGCTCAGGAGAGGGCACAGGCAAGGACGCTGCTCAGCATGGGGCCTCTCCGGGACTTACAGCCAGAAATCCAGCACCTCAGCCTGGCCAGGAGGCAGCAAGCTTGGGGAGGACCACAGGAGTGGGCACTGAGCATGGACCACAGGACCGCTGAAGACAGGACACCTAGCTCTACCTTGGACCTCCTTGGAGACAGGTGGCAGGTTGATTCCTCCTTCATCACACACATACGGTCCATGCAAAGGATTCCCATTCAGGCCTGAGGCCTTGTTCAGAGGATCCGCCTCAGGAGCTGAGCACCCCCATCTATCACACGTTCTGTCCCTCTCCTGGATCAGGGTGCAGTGGGGTAAACAGCCCACAGGGATCCCAGGTGACAAATGTTACCTTCTGTGGCCATCGTCCGGGGCTCCTCCGTGGAATGCAAAGAAGCTACAGAGCAGAGAGAAGAGGTCATTTGATGCCAGCCCTCATCTGAGGGGGCCTGGCCTCCCCGACCTCGGCCCTGAAACAAGGTGCTGGAGGCAGAGGCCCGGAGGCCTGCCCACTGCTAAATGGCTGATTCCTCCTTGAGGGCAGAACTCATCTCTCTGCCACTTTGCCAGCCTCTGTTCAATGCTGGGATGTCACCAAGGGCATCCCTTACCCCTCTCACCATCCCTTCCCTGCTGAGCTCCCACAGTCTCCAGCCACAAAATCACCCAGTTGGCTAGCACCCCTCTAGCCACAAGGTTGGACACCAAACACCAACTGCCTGTTTCTGCAGCTCCCAGACAGCCTCAAATGACAAATAGCCACCACCGGTGAGAGACTCCTCAGAAGGTGGCCCCAACGGGAGGACAGGCCGTTTCTCAATATGCACCCCCACACGCCAAGAAAATCCACCCCAGAGTGACCGCTCCAAGGGCCGCACTCCCTTGGGGAAGCCATTCTCGTGTGGTAGTTGGATCATCAGGGTCACACCCTGGGCGTGGAGGTGTGTGCACACACCGGGCCACGTAGCAAATGCCAGAGGCTGCTCTGAAGGTGACAATTAACTAGAAGCTCGCCTGGTGGGGACACACAGTAGGCAGTCTCCACAGACGGCTCTTTGGGGTTAACAGGTACCGGTGCTCTGTGAGCAGGTGACTTGTAGCACTGGCTTTTGCTAGGTCAGGCCAGGGACAGTTTTCCTTTTCCACTGAAGGTGTAAATATCTTTTGCTTGTCATTTAATCCCCAGTAAAGGGAACACACTGCTGACTCCTCAGTTTGATTCCTCCTCCCCCACCTCGAGAAGGAGGAGAAAGGGCCACCTGAGAAGGTGTTTGCCCACCCGGGCCAGGACAGCCATGACGCTGCCCACCGGAATGAGCCCACGGGGTGATTGCACCAGCCAGCTCTGGAGGGGCTTGAGATGGAAACCCAGCCCCACCCCTCCCAGCTTTGGGACCTCAGCCAAGTCAGTTGCCCTCTCTGAGCCTCCATCTCTTTAGCTGTGAAAAGGGACTGTGGTATCTGCCCTCTCACATCAAAGGAGACGTGACTTCGACTAGAGCAGGTAAGCAGCAAAGCATCCCAGGAGGCACCATGATGCTGGGGACCACAGGAGCCGCTGTCCCCAGACTAGCCCAGGCGACAGTGCGAGGCGAAGTCTGCAGTACCTGAGCACGGGACTCCTGAGTCTTCCCTATGTCCCCAATGTGCATGTGTGTACATGTCTGTGCACATGCTGCACAAAACTTCATGGGTGGCTCCATATAAGAACACTGCTGCCTTAAGCCCCTTCATGGATAAGGACGGGGCAACCCTCTCCCTGTCCTTTAGGGGCTGACATGCATCCCATGTCCCTTTCCAGACTCAGTGCAAATCCAGGGGTGAACTTCGCACCAATAAGTCTAGAGCTAAGAACACTGCCTTCCGTTTTCAAATGTTCTCATGGAAACACCACCTCTAGCCCCAGACTGCCCAGAGCCAGCACCCACTAAGGTCCTCCCAACAAGAAGGAAGATGGCATCCTCTAGATGGCTGGCTGGTGTCACCATGTGCTGCACACATGTCACACCATGCAGCCTGCTCCCCACCACCGGGGCCCCAAGGGCTGGGTTTGGGTCCTGCTTTCATGAAAGCAATTCCCCAAATGAACCTTGGTCTTCAGAGCATCACCTTCAGAAGACCAGGGTGGGAGGGAGAGTTCCAGAAGTTATCTGGAAATTAGGATTTTTTTTGTCCTGTTTCCTGAAATTCATGAATGTAGCAAAAAGGCGCATCAAGAAGTGGGGATAGTAGACTAGAAGAAGGGAAAAATGAATGAAGGAATGAAGGGAGGGAGAGAGAGAAAGGAGGAAAGAGATAGAAAAAAAGAAAGAAGAAAAAGAAGAAACAGAGGGACAGAGACAGAGAAGAAAGGAAGCAGGGGAGAGAGAATAGATACCAAGTAGCTGAGAGAGAGTAACTGAGAGCCAAGTAGATGAGAGAGAGAGAGTAACTGAGAGACCAAGAGGCAGGGAAAGAGATAACAAGCCAGTTAGCTAATTGTCCTGTTCACTTGGTATCTTTATAAAAACAGTTGAGATGCTTCAACAGTTCCTTTGATTTGCCCATGACTCTTTAACATATGTTTTACATGTTGATACTCTAAGAACACAAAGATATGCTGAGCTACCAAGTTCAAGTCACTCATCCAAAGCCGTGAGCAACAGACACACACTCAGAACTTTGGTGATCTTGTCCATGCCCTGGATGCACTTTTGGTCAGAAAATTATCAAGCCAGACACACTTGCAGAAAGAAGTCACATAATGAGCATTGACAGGGGCCGTCTTTCCTGCCCATTTCCAGAGGAACTAAACTTATGGTAAAAATTTAGGGCCTCGTAATAGTACATACCCACTCCAGGAATTTTTCTAAGACCAGTCTGTGGGTTGCTGAGTGACTCACTGAAAACACTGACTTAGGGATCACCCTTTTTCTACAATAGCCATTGCACTTCACAGCCAGAAACAACTTGAAAAGAGCAATTCCTTTTACATATTTTTAATTACAATTATCAGCAAAGAACTGCCTCCTCCTTGATATAAAAATCCTCCTGGAAACAAAAGTTTGGCACCCAGGACAAGCATATACAATTTGCCATGACTTAGAGGGGC
>NW_028083883.1:0-532 GCF_014824575.4 Sturnira hondurensis | reverse complement strand
CGTTGAACAGTTCATAGTTGTCGGACACTCGTATAATTCCGTTTTCTGGTCTTTGGGTGTGTCCTAGTTCTCCAAATCTTTCTTGTGTTCAAACTTGGTTGTGGGAGAAGGCACAGTGTTTCCACCTATGCCTCCATCTTGGCAGAAGTCCAGGTTATTATTGATAGGTAAGTTTTCACTGCCATTTTACTCCCTTTGTACTTTTGTTTTTTCTCTCTGTTTTTCTTTCTTATATTAAAGCAGTCTCTTTAGCATAGCTTGTAGTGCTGGTTTGGTGGAATTATATTTTTTTAGCCTTCCTTTGTCTGGGCCGCTCTGTATTTGGCCTTCCATTTTAATTGAGAGCCTGTTGGATAGAAAAGTCTCCATTGTAGGTGCATGATCCTGTCATTTTTGTCTTTTGCTTATGTGATATATTACATTTATTGATCTGCAGATCACATGCCATCCTTGCATCCCTGGGCTGAATCAACTTCATCCTGGTGTATGGCTTCTTAATGTATTCCTGGTTGCAGTTTGCCAGTATTTTGTT
>NW_028083882.1:0-505 GCF_014824575.4 Sturnira hondurensis | reverse complement strand
TGAAGCAAAGAGTAACCTGTAATGGAAGGTGACTGAGCACATTTGCCATATGCACATTAGGCTGTTTCCTCCTTCCTGGGGCTTTTCAACATCCTTAATGAAGAAGAGAAAATACTGGGCTGCTTGTATGTCAGGGTGTTTTTTTTTCAGGCGTCTATGATGCCTTAGGCAGGGGTGTCCACACTTTTGCTGTCTCTGGTCATACTGGAAGAAGTAGAATTGTCTTGGGCTACATATTAAATGCATTATGACATATAATCACCAAACAAATCTCACAATGTTTTAAGTAAATTCACAGTTTTGTGTTGGCTGCGTAGATAACCATCCTTGGCCACAGGTTGGACACCCCTGCTAGAGGAAAGCCTGGGGCACCATGAGGTGGCCAGATGGAGGGTCTGTCCCTGAGAACATGCAGATGGTTCCGAATCCCTCCACACTGACTTCTGCCTGTGAAACCAGACACACCGAGGAAGCTGCAGAGGCAGAACCGGTGATGGCCACACAG
>NW_028083881.1:0-513 GCF_014824575.4 Sturnira hondurensis | reverse complement strand
ACCTGTGAAATCTGCTCTGCTAAGAGTGCTTTCATTCATATGTTAAGGGTTCGAGCAGGAAACCCTAAAGTTTCTGCAAAACTCTCTTCCTGACAGACTGTGACTCAGACTAAGCCCTCAGATTTCTTTGAAATGTTATCTACTGTTTGATCCTTGCCACCCTGTATTCCTGCATATTACAATCCAATAAAACTCCTGGAGAAAGGGGCTCGAGGCTTTTTTCCCCTGAGAAACTGGCCACTGCTCAAGGCCCTTCCCTTTTGAGGGACCAGCCACCTCTCCTCCCCAAGCAGACCATGTCATGTCTTGTTTACTTTCATTCGTAGCAACGAGGGGATTTGCCAGAAAAGTCGCCCCCACACTGGGATAGCAGCTTGAAAGGCACCAGTGGCATGCTGGGAGAAACTGAAGTGTCTGGCATCAAAGTGAGCAAAAGCTATGGTCCGTTTTCTTTTTTTTTAAATTTAATTTATTTAATTATTTTTCAAGTACAGTTTTCTGTCTATTACTCCC
>NW_028083880.1:0-1188 GCF_014824575.4 Sturnira hondurensis | reverse complement strand
GATTGGCTCCAGGCCATGGGGCCACGCCTGCCCGGACTCACTATAGCAGCCCCGTGGAGCTGGAAGGACACAGGTGTAACTGAGCGGTGTAACTGACTGTGGGCGGAGTCGGAAATGGGGCTGCAGAGGAAGACGGGCGCTGGGATTCAAACCCAGGCGCAGCAGCCGTGCTGGAGGACTGGGACCACGCGGCTTAGGAAGCAGGAGAGACATTCCTGAGAAGGAAGGGGGTGAAAGGACTCGCCGGTGGGACAGGAGAAGGTGCCACGTGGTTTTGGATTAACTGGAGATCGTGGCGGTGGCACAGCTGATGGTGCCGGGAGCCGGGGGGCTGCCTGAGCCACGGACTCCTACTTCTTCTCCTGAGATACGGTACCCAGACCAGGCAGATGGCGGGGGAGGGGGGGGGAAGGACTGTGAGTGTCTGTGGGTGTTCTAAAGGACTTCAGTGTTTCAATGAAGACGTGAAGTCATCGCTCTAAGTCTGTATAACCCTGAGCAAATCATTCCTTTCCTTTCCACCAATCTCTGGCATTGAGAGACGTCTTTCCCTGGTGGGGGACAAGGTGAACCTAGTACAGGGTGGGGGCCCCCCAGAGCTTCATTTGGTACCAGTTCACCCTCTACCCCGGGTCTGTTCTGTAACACAAACATGGCAGAACCGACACTAACCCACAGCCGAGTCCTGGGTAACGTCGGCCCCGGAGATCACACGTGGGCGCCAGGGGGCACTCAATCCGGCCCCCACTCTGTGGGGCTAGGAAAGGAACACGCCCTGTTTTCCCAGGTCCTCCAGGGGAGACACCCCCCCCCCCCGCCCCAGCTCCTCCCGCCTGGCCCTGCTCCTCCTGGGAGTGTTTCAGCCATCGCAGCATCTGGGTCAAGAAGCCTGAGTCAGTGGCCTTCACGCTGTGTGTCCGCCATCGCCTTGGCCTGTGAGTGTCCATGGTGAGTGTCGTGATGCGTCTCTCTGCGTTCTGGGCCCTCCTGTCCCCAAGCACCGTGGAGAGGACAGGCTACCTCCCAGCTGCATGGGATGGAGGGAAGCTGGCTTTCTAAGGCCACACCTCTTGGTCAGCCCTTGGACCCTCTCCGCCTCATTTCAAGCCCGGTTTCTTCCAACTGCTCTAAGTGGCTATCTCTGCCCACAGGCCCCAGGGCCCTGGTGTCAGGCGGCCATCGGTCTCC
>NW_028083879.1:0-1599 GCF_014824575.4 Sturnira hondurensis | reverse complement strand
CATGGACAACTGAGAAGGGTGGAAATGGGAGGGAGGGGGGAGGATGGGGGGTAAGATGGGATGGGAGTAATAGAAAACTGTACTTGAAAAATAATTAAATAAAAAACCCATACATATATATTGTACATATATCTATCTATCTATCTATCTATCTATCTATCTATATATATATATATATATATATACACATATATAACAGCATGTCCCCTGTGCCCCACTCTCTCTAGTCACCCAGACTCACCCTAAAGTAGTTCTTTTGTTTCCCCAAATGAAAAAAGTCCTCAAAGGGAAATGTTTTACTGATGTGGAAAAGGTGAAATAAAAAACAGAAAAACTAAGAGGCATCAAAATTGACAAATTAAAAAAATTTTGAGCAGTGGAAAAATATCTTGATAGGTATATTGCATCAAATGGAAAGTACTTTGAAGGTGACTGAAGTTTAAACATGTAAGAAAACACAATTTTCCCCCAATTTTAAAATTTAATTATTTTTCAAGTACATTTGCCTGTCTGTTACTCCCATCCCATTCCACCCCCGTGTTCCCCCCTCCCATTTACACCCTTCTCAGTTGTTGTCCATGTATCCTTTATATATATTCCCCTACATCCCTCCCCTATATCCCCTGAAATTCCCTCCCCTCTCCCCTCTGGTCACTGTCAGCCTGTTCTCTATTCCAGTGTCTTTGGTTATATTTTGCTTGTTTGTGTTGTTGTTTAGCTTCCTGTTAAAGGTGAGATCATATGGTATTTGTCCTTCAACATCTGGCTTATTTCACTCAGCATAATGATTTCCAGTTCCATCCATGATGTTGCAAAAGGTAGAAGATCCTTCTTTCTTTCTGCAGCATAAAATTCCATTGTGTATATGTACCATAGTTTTTTGATCCATTCATTTACTGATGGGCACCTAGGTTGCTTCCAACTCTTGGCTATTGTAAATTGTGCTGATATGAACATTGGGGTGCATAGGTTTATTGGGATTGGTGTTTTAGGGTTCTCAGGATAAAATCGTAGCAGTGAAATTGCTGAATCAAAAGGCAAGTCCAATTTTAGTTTTCTGAGAAAATTCCATACTGTTTTCCATAATGGTTGTACCAGTCTGCAATCCCACCAACAGTGGTCCAGAGTCCCCTTTTCCCCACACCCTCTCCAACATTTGTTGTTTATTGCTTTGTTTATGATAGCATTTCTCACAGGTGTAAAGTGATATCTCATTGTGGTTTTAATTTGCATCTCTCTGATAGCAAGGATATTGAGCATCTCTTCATGTGTCTCTGGATCCTGTGTATGCCCACCTTGCAGAAGTGTCTGTTCAAGTCCTTTCCCCATTTTTTAATTGGGTTAGTTGTCTCCTTAGAGTGGAGTCATGTGAGTTCTTTGTATATTTTGGAGGTTAAAACTTTGTCTGAGGTATCACTGGCAAATATGTTTTCCCATACAGTTGGTTGTCTTTTTATTATAATGCTGTTTTCTTCAGCTGCACAGAAGCATTTTATTTTGATGAGATCCCATTTGATTATTCTTTCCTTTATATTCCTTGCTCTAGCGGACATATCAGTAAAAATGTTGCTGCGTGAAATATCTGAGATTTTCCTGCCA
>NW_028083878.1:0-569 GCF_014824575.4 Sturnira hondurensis | reverse complement strand
AATCCATTCTCCTTGCAGGTATGGAGGTGGGTTCTACACCAGATCAGCTGCTCAGAATCCAGATACTTAGGGATGTGGAGATTGTGCTGTGACACATCCTGTAACATCTGATTTGTCTGCCTGTTACATTCTCATGTCAAGATCCTGCTGAGTAGGACCACCCTGACATTTCTCCTGACTTCTCACTTCTCTATTATTACCACAGACACAGTCACTCCCACACTCACATGTACTCACACCCTCAGATAACAAAGCTGGAGTTGAAAACAAAAGGGCAGCTTTGTTCTGCTCAGTAGGAAAGACATGGAATATTGGGAAGATGCTTTGTAATTTGTTCCTCTGGACTCCACAGGTATGTGTTTGGGGAATGGGTGGGCTTCAGGTGGTCAGAGTGTAAAGCCCTGTCAGCTAAAAGCCTCGTGAGCTCCCCTGTGTCTTGTCCTTGTGATCAGGACAGATGGGGTGTCTGTGATTCATCACCCTGGGAACCCACCTCAGGCAGTAGGTGATCCAGCTCCAACCTCTCCTCTTCCTGTGCATTCCTATCCAATTTTAGGAAAATACTGTAA
>NW_028083877.1:0-1672 GCF_014824575.4 Sturnira hondurensis | reverse complement strand
CATGAAGTAAGAGGTCAAGATCCTGGAATTTTTCTCCAAAATCCCAGGAACCCTGGGGACAGGTGTCATGTTCTCTGACTTATAATTTTTAACCCTCTGGGGCTTGCAAACAAATCCCTATGAAGTTTAGACTCAGTGATTTTCTTGTAGTGCAATGCACCTCCCAGCATGAAACAATCCACTTTTGTGTTTCACTTCCAGATTTCCTTGTGCTGGTGCAAATGTACCATAATCTCTTGATCCATTCATTTCTTGATGGGCACTTAGGTTGGTTCCAGTATTTGGCTATTGTCAACTGTGGCGTTATTAACATTGGGGTTCATAGCTTCTTTTCAGTTCGAGTTTCCGTGTTCTTAGTGTAGAAGGAGATTCTAACTTTTGGGATAGCATGGATGGACCTGGAGAGCATTATGGTAATGAAATAAGCCAGGTGGTGAAACACAAATATCATATGATCTTACGTATAAGAGGAAAGTAATAATCAAAACAAGGAAGCAAGGAAAATATAAACAGAAACATGGAAATAAAGAACAAACTGACAGCAAACAGAAGGCAGTGGGAGGGGGTATGAGGAGAAAGGGCAAGAGTTTTCAGGAACATGTATAAAGGACACATGGACAAAATCTATTGGGAAGTGGAAGTGGGAGGGAGGTGGTAGGGGTGGGGGTAGGCTTTGATTGCAGTAAAAGATAGAAAACTGTACCTGAACAACAATTAAATTAAAAAAGGACACATGGGAAAAACTGAAGGTGGTAGGATCAATGGAGAGAAGTGGGGATAGTTGTGTTCAGGGGGAGGGATTGGAAAAATGGGAGACAATTGTATTTGAACACCAATCAAAAATGTAGAAAGAAAATGTTCACTTGCTTTGTCTGGGCCACCAAGTGAGAAGTATAGAGCATGCAGAGGGCACCTCCAGCCTGTTTGAGAGATTTAGGAGAGTCTGCACCATGAGACAGGAGGAGCCTTTGTATGAAAAACCCACTGGATATGGCTTTGGTGATTTTTCAAGTTGAGTGGGCAATGTCTGAGGGAATCACTAGGACAGGGTCATAGTATTAGCCAGGTAGGTGGGGGCTCAGACATAGTACCCTCTAGCTCTATTATGGAAAGGGCTCTGCAAGGGAAGAAGGGCGTCAGGTGACTTCTGTGTGAGAGAAGACTGCCCCTCCAGTCTTAGCCCTGAAGCCAGACACATGAGTTTCTCCCTGAATGTCCCTGGCACCTTTCAATCTACTGTCCCAAGGCTGAAGGTCAGAGCTTGTGAGTCTGTGTCTGTGTCAGACTCTTTGAGAGAAAGACATGGACTCTAGCATCTCTCAGTCTCAGTCAGTCATTACCACTGCTGGTTTTCCAGGATGATTTCTTTTATAGGATAAATTCTCCAAACTTTGTTGATTGACATTTTAGTATTTGTTTACATATTACAAAAACACATGATAGTTTTAATATCAGTACTTAATCATTGCTGGACTTGATTCAATTATGAATCAGCCACACATCAATTGCCATTAAATTTAAGTGCACATTTGTTTGTGTTTTTCCTTACTCTGTTCATTGTTTCTTTCTGTGCTTTTTACTGGTAAATGGCTGTTTGGTACTTCGAGTTGCAGAAATATCCTTCATTTTATCTTTCCATGGCTGAATTGATATTCTCTGTGTGTCGGATATA
>NW_028083876.1:0-1796 GCF_014824575.4 Sturnira hondurensis | reverse complement strand
CCCGAGAACTGAGGGGCTTCTGAGCAGTCACGGGTGTTTGGGTTCTCTCTCGTGGCGAGGAAAGAAGTGCTGTGCTGAAGAGATGCACCTCTTCCCCAAACAGGGTCTTCATCCAACTACATTGCTCTGTGTTTTGTAGGCATTGTTTCCAGATTCATCTTCTAGGTGGACCTTCATGTTTATTCCCTCCTTTAATGTTATATTTTAATTTGAAAATATATGTAGCTTTGCAATAAAGACTTTTTAATAGTAGAGAATAAATTTTAATAATGATAGAAGTCAATGGTCGGCTCGATCATGGATTATTGATACCAATGATCTTTTTCCCGTGTTGGAAAACAGATTCAACATTGTGCCTTTTGAAATGTCCTCATTTCCACAGTTACATTATTCCTCAGAAATGACTAGTGACGATGGTCTGACAGCAACCTACACACCTTCCAGCTCGGGGCCAGGGGGGGATGCACCTGGACTTGGGGTCTGACCACGTTAAAAGCAATTAATTCTTCACTTACGGCCCTGACCTAGTGTGAACTGTGATTCCTGTCACATTGCTTGTTTGAGCTTTCCAATTTCGAAATTTTCTGTGGGTGAGGAATGTGGACATGAAACAGTTTCATCATGTGCGCTTTTTCTTGGTCCTCGGCAGTCAGCATCACACCACCTGTGGCGGCCGGGCCCTGATCTGGGCCCAGAGACCATGGGAATGAATGAAGGAAAGCCCCAGGCCCCGCCCCCAGAACTGGTTCCTACTCTGCTGGGAATGGGGACTAGACCACACACAGACGTCGTCCTGCCACATAGTGGCACTTGGAAGAAACAGGCCAGGGTGTGGAGGGTGACAGACAGAGGGTGGAGCCTAGAGGACCGTCATTGTAGATGAGGCCACCTTCCCACAGGGACACGAATAAAGTGAGGGGCGAGGCACGAGGCGGCTGTACGAGACACGGGACCTGCACTCAGAGGGAACAGCAAAGCCCCCGTGGGCTGCGGCGTTGGCATCTCCGGGGAACAGGCCCTGCCGTCAGCAGGCGAGGTCGGGTCCGCATGCGGAGTTGGATTCTTTTCGAATATCATGGGGAGCCATTTGGGGTTACTAACAGGGGAATGAAAGGAGAAACAGAGCTGCTCCAAACATGGATGTTGTGGGATGTGAGGTACCCTGGGGACTACAGGGTCCGGCAGAAGGAAGGCCTGCTTGAGTGTGGCGGTGACGGTGGGGGGCAGGGTAACAACAGGGGTGTGATCATACATAGCTTCAGTTTGAACACTTCCCCTAACACCTTGGACAATGTGCATGAGTGTGATGGTGTAAAGTTACAGAATGACAAGCTAAGGACTTTGTAATAAAAAGGGGCATTATTGGTTCCAGACCCCACATATACTATCTTTAATACAAGTGCCTAAGCAAGGTTTTTGGTAGACTGTATTGATGTTAGGAATTCCTTCTGGAAAAGACCTTACCATCACCCCCCTTCCCTGACAGTGGTTCTTGTTTGGAGCCTAATAGTCTTACTGTCTTTGATTAAACATCCCCCTAAAATCTCTCCACCAACAGGGAGTCTTTGAATCAGCTTCTTCAGGAGCCTCTTCCCTCCTGGCAATTTTGAAATTAAATGTGGACATATGGTCACCATCCATTTGTCTGCGAAGTTGCTTTAGCTCAGGAAATCATCTTTACATGTTTGAAGGGTCACTCTAGGTACTGGACAACTCACTGTAGGGTTTCCTACAGTGTGTTTGCTCAACTCCTTCTCTCCTTTGTGTATTCCCAGCACACTCCTCTAAATCATGAA
>NW_028083875.1:0-537 GCF_014824575.4 Sturnira hondurensis | reverse complement strand
TTTTTCTTTTTTGATTACAGAAGGAGAGGAAGAGAGAGTGGGAAAGAGAGAGAGAGAGAGAGAGAGAGAGAAACATGAGTGTGAGAGAAATGTTTGGAAACTTCCCATATGTGCCCCAACTGTGGCGGGGGTGGGTGGGCAAGCTGAACCCACAATCTAGGTATGTGCCCTAACCTAGAAACAAACTTGCAACCTTTCAGTTTATGTGATGATGCTCCAACCAACTGAGCCACACCAGACATGGCAGGAGACTAACAATTTTATTCCTAGGTACCTGAGCCTTTTTCAAGTACTCAATAGCCATGTGTTCCTCATGGCTGCTCTGTGGGACAGTACAGATGCAGGAGGACATCACCAACATTGCAGAAAGTTCTACCTGACAATGCTATTCTATAGAAATTCCAGAAGTCTCTCTTTCTAGTCCAAGCTGTCAGTTCAAGGCCCATCCACATATTTTAGTAGCAAACACCCACAGGGCACTCTGCATTTCTTTTTGGATCTGCACAATGAAATATCCCAAATGGTCTTCCCAGGAGC
>NW_028083874.1:0-992 GCF_014824575.4 Sturnira hondurensis | reverse complement strand
GAACTTTTTATCTTTGTATGTCTTACACATCTTTATGTCTCATAACAATTGGCATAGTTCTAGATGAAACAGGCACTCAGGAAATGTTTGTTAAATAGATGATTGTCATTTTTAATTGAAAAAGTGTGTATGATAAGCATCTTCTGTTTGCCAGGGTCTATTGACCAAGATATGGTTTTTATTTTATTAGAAATGTACAGTGAGAATTTGAACACTGGGAGAAACAGACACAATCCTAGATTTTCACTTTCACAAATATAAGTACATTTGGGAAGATTCAATGTAAATGTGTGTTAAATTTGTGACATTAATTTTTCCTACAATTAAAGAATACTGCTATGTTTTGGAAAGTGGGAGAGAGCCACATCAGTATTGCCAAATTCTACTCAAACACAGTTGTACAGAGTGAGTAATGTTTGAGACATATTTCATCTCTGAACATGAAGAATAAGAATTTTGTTGAGAATAACTCAATGCATTATTAGTCAGTAGGAACATTTGTTTACTAACTTTGTAGTTCTGTGTCTCCATAAGAGGGTTATTTTATTTTAGATATATTTATCATTTTATTTTATTTTCATTACCCCAGTCATCATTTTGTTATTAAATATTAGGCAACATGAAAGTGAAATAGAAGAGAGACTCAATCTCTTAAGCAGACACACACTGGGACAGAGAAGAAAATATCATGGTGAGAATAAAACACTAGTGACATACATATAAAGGTCAGAGAGGTCGGCACAAGCAGCTCTTCACCTGGGTGGTCCTGTGATTCTGAGTTTCCTCAGCTCTGGAGCTTTATCCCACTTCCCCAGCTCTGGCCAGGAGTCTCACACTCATTCTGCCCTATGGATAATAGGAGAGATATTTATATCACATTCTCTGATTTCCAATCTGATAATCATCACCATGAGTTGATCACCTGGGATGGTCAGGAAATGAAATGACTGTATGGTAAACTTATGTTTTACCTCGTTTCAGCAAAGAAATGA
>NW_028083873.1:0-639 GCF_014824575.4 Sturnira hondurensis | reverse complement strand
GTTGGCCTTTTCCACAAAATACTCACCAACGCTTGCCTCTAGTCCCTACTCCATACCACGGCCCTCCATAGGGGTCCTTCTAAAACACGTGAAACGTTCGACCACATCACTCCCCAGTTTAAGGCCGGTCTCCTCAGTCTGGCACAGCGGCCTGCAGGCTCCAGGCAGGTGCTCTTCTGCCGCCGCCGTCTCTGTCCTCCCCAAACAAAGCCGTTTGGTGCCTCTGAGACTTTAACACCTACAGTTCCCTCTCTTCAAGGGCCCCAACACCCCAGCCTTCGTCTGCTGGGAAGAAAGCACAGAGCATCCCCTCATTGAGCAAACCCATCCTGCTCTCCACCCAAAACGGATGCGGGGCTGATCTCATTGGTGTCTTCCCTTGCCTCTCTTTCCACATTGTGTTTCAGCTTGTTGCTGACTTCCTGCCAGAGGAGTGCCTGCCCAACGGGGTCCTTTCAAAGCTCAGTAACGGACCTCACATGGCAAAGTAGCCTGCATGTTAGATTGCCCCCTCTACTCAAGAGTGTTACAGCAAAGTTACCATGCTCTTGATTCATGGGGGGGGTGGGGGGGCGGGAAGCGGATAGGGAAAGTGCAGGGAAGTGATCTGTGTCTGACAGACCACTAGGGACTCTCAGT
>NW_028083872.1:0-995 GCF_014824575.4 Sturnira hondurensis | reverse complement strand
TCCTAGAAACCGTTGTGTTGAATAGCTGTATTGCCTCCTTGATTTGCTGAAGATCCAATGTTTCCTTAGGCTCGTCTCTAAGAAATATGAACTAAGTGACCAAAATGGAGCATTCTCTTCATGCTCGCTTCCATCATCACAAAAGTGTCTGCTACAAAGCATACGTACTTCCACACTCACATTTGGATATGCTTTCCTCTAGGAAAACTATACAAGTTTCCCCTATTCCACAGACAGCAGGCTATTGGATATGATTCATATGTGTGGAAACCAGTGAATTGGTAAATGTTTTGGTGTAGTATTTAAGAGGAAATGTTCTCTCGCTCAAGAACACTTTCTCAGAACTGCCAGAAAAGCTGAAGTATTTCAAAGAACATTGCATTTCTGTATCTCTAAAAGGATTTGCCTGAAGTACGGTTGGAATCATTTCAGACAGAGTTTTCCTCAAACAAGCTTTGTAAGGAACTTCTTCATTCCCAGAGATTTCCCAAGTCCCGAACATTTCATAGTGGTTAGAACACAGGGAAACTCAGTTGCCTGAAAGAAGTAAACTGCTCATCTGCTTTACTTTTTGGCATTCACAAAGGGGTTTGTTCCAATAAGGTACTGCAGAGTACATGAATGTCTGTTCTTCCTTGTGATTTTCTACTGGAAACAATGCGTTTCAGTGAACCTTTCAGTAGAAGCTCCCCTACGTTGAAAGTTACATGGGCGTTCATACCTGCTGACTCATTCCAGGAAGAAAACGTGATTTGAGATGCCTTTTCTCTGTTCTCCTACTTCGTTGGGACAAAACGATTTGGGAAAACTTAAGCGGCCGTGAAATACGCTATGTATATGATCCAAAACATTACTCTGTTTAGCTTGTCTGAAACAGAACTATTATCCTGGAGTTAGAAACACTGTCAACATTGTTTTCCTAGAAAAGGTTGTGTTGAATAGAGGTATTGCCACCCTTTTTGCTGAGGTTCCAACGTTTCCTTAGGCTTCTCTCT
>NW_028083871.1:0-590 GCF_014824575.4 Sturnira hondurensis | reverse complement strand
TTCTATGTCTTTCAATTGATGCATTTATTCCATTTACGTTTAAGGTTATTATTGAAAGGTATTTATTCATTGCCATTTATTTACCTATGTTCCATTCTATCTCTCTCTTTTCCTTCCTTTCCTTAAAGCAGCCCTTTTAGTAATTCTTGTAGAGCTGCTTTGGTGGAGGCGTATTCTTTTAGACTCCTTTTGTCTTGGAAGCTCTTTATTTGGCCTTCTATCTTAATTGAGAGCCTTTCTGGGTACAATACCCTGTTATGTATGCCTCTGTTTCTCATTATTTGGAATATTTCTTGCCATTCTCTTCTTGCTTGGGTTGCTTCCATTGAGAAATCAGTAGCCAACCTTATTGGTGCTCCCTTGTATGTCACTTTTTTTTTCTCCCTTGCTGCCTTTAGGATTCTCTCTTTGTCTTGGAGTTTTGCCATTTTCATGATGATGTGTCTTGCAGTAGGCCTCTTTGGGTTCCACCTGATTGGGACTCTCTGCGATTCCTGGATCCGTGTGACTTTATCTCTCCTCAGCTTAGGAACTTTTCCCGTTATTACTCTTTCAAGTAGGTTTTCTATCCCTTGTTCCTCTTCCTCTCC
>NW_028083870.1:0-732 GCF_014824575.4 Sturnira hondurensis | reverse complement strand
CAGCCACGGACCCTGTGGAGGAAAGAGACAGAGCTGAGACCAGCCCAGGAAGAAGATGGACACTCCAGCAAAAATCAAAAAAGTTGTATTGGAGAGATGTCCCACCCGAGCTGAGACTCACCTGGTCCCAGGAGACACAGGGCCACGCAGCAAGGAGCTGGGTGCCCCTGGAAGACTCAGGCAGCACAAGACTGGCCATGTCTCTGCTCAGGACTCTGGTCCTTCCATTCAAAGAACAGAGGTTGGTTCCTCCCTTTGCTCTCTTTGGAGGGCTTGCTTGTGACGCGATTGTTGTGATGTCATTGTCTTTGTAGAACCTCGTGGGCACCCACACCCCTGGGACAGGCTCAGCTGGTCCTGTGTTCCCTGAATTTGTTCTTCGCCTATGGGCAGGTGCTGCTGTCTGTGCTGAGTTGGACCCGAGGGTACAGGGCAGGTGGCCACCAGCACACGTTCTCTTTGCCTTGGAGAAGGTGCTCCCTGCTCTACACCTGGCTTGGATTTTCCGTGCTCTTCACTGAAGCCCCATCACACTCTGCACCAAACACAGGTTCCAAGAGAGGTTACCACTCATGCAAGGCCAAATTCATCGTTTCTTGCTTTGGGAAATATACCTGCATACCCATTAAGAAAAAAAGATATGATGAGTGAACCTGTGATTCAAAAGATAATTTCCCTGATGCAGGCACTCGGCCCAGCCTATCTTCCAGAACCCTCCCTGTCCCACAGGGC
>NW_028083869.1:0-1590 GCF_014824575.4 Sturnira hondurensis | reverse complement strand
ACTAGCCTTACTCCCCTCTCTTCCTCTGACCGGCTGCAGCTCCCCAGTGGCTGCGCCTAACCACAGCTGAGGGTCAGAAGGCTAAAATCAGCACAGAGCACGGATCTGCAGGGGAAGGGGAAGATGTCACATGTCAGAACTGGGCTCAGCCTCAGTGTCTGTGCTTTAAGCACCAAACGACCAGCCTCTCTTCTGGTGGGTCCGGGTTGGTTCAACCTGATGACAGAGAAGGTTGCTCTTCACCTCCTGGTGGGCCCTAGGCTCGGGGTGACATCAGAGCTTGACAACTTTGTGATATAGACCAACTGCTTAAAAACGCCTCACCCACTGGCCTTGGTAGTCCTCTCTCTGGAACTCTGTCCAAAGGATCCTTTTCCTCACGGGGGTCGGCCAGGTAACCCTAAGGGGCCAGGTGCTCTCGAGGACTGACAGCAAAAACTGATGCGGCTGGCCACAGCCTTGTCAGCCCCTCGGCATCAGGTAGGGCCTCTTGGTCACCGGCAACTAGGAGCTGCCCTTGTGGGTAACTCAGGCGCGACAGACCCTCCTGGGCGGCTGTGCTGAGGGAAGCGGAGAACGCATGCCCGGCGGAGTGGATCTGCCCTATACCACACTGGACCACTGCACAGCTTCAGGGTCTGCGCTGCTTTCCCAGCACTGCACCCCGTTCCCCTCCTTCATCTGCTAAAGGCCCATTAAAGAAAAATACCCTGGGGGCGGAAGCACAGTAGGAAATGGGGGAAGAACATGGCACTGTGAGGAAATGTCTGCTGCAGCCCCCCTCGCATTAGTAGGTGGTCGTCTGCTTGCACACCCGACTCCCCGGAGAGACCGGGAGCTCCCCAAGGACCAGGTCTAGGTCTTAGTTTTCTTACCCTTCCCAAACACCGGGTGCTGTGAGGACTGAATGAGACGATGCATGTAAAACCCTTACCATGGAGCCACGAGGGTGAAGCGCCCAGTGAATTTGGGCTCTCCTGTTATTACTCACCCGCCCATACCCACAGCCAGGCCCGGAACAGGTGCTCGTGAGGAAAGACGGCCTGCCAGACACTGAACAGGCGACGGCCAGCGCAGCTATAAAAAGAGAACTCTGACCCACAACCTGCAGCAAGCCGCCCAGAAAACCGACCCATCTGCACAGTAACCAGCTCCACGGGCTAGTCTGTGGTAAGTCAGGCTCTTAGGAAGTCAGATGGCTTCTCTATCAACAGTCCAGGAAGCCAAACAATACTCTCTGGAACAATTGGCCCCAAATGGCCAGAACTTGATCACTGACAGTGTCCTTAATTTTTGTCCCCACGTCCAACTTGGCACCAACCAGAGAAAGCCAAATACGCACCCTAACCAATCACACAGGATGCCCCACTGCTAGCTGGCCTGCCTCCAGCTCCCCAGGCCGATGGCCTCCAATCAGGGCACGCTGAAGCCTTCCTTTTCATCCACCATAGGGTTTCCCACTCGGCCTGCCTTCGAGCCTCTGCCAAGTCCAAGGACAGTGGCTGACTCCCTTGCTAGAGCTGCTTTGAAAAAGCAGCCACTGCCAGTTCTCATTTGGGTGGTCTTGGTTCATTTCTGCAGGTGTATCTC
>NW_028083868.1:0-757 GCF_014824575.4 Sturnira hondurensis | reverse complement strand
GCTGAGTGAAATAAGCCAGGTGTTGAAGGACAAATACCATATGATCTCACCTTTAACAGTAAGCTAAACAACAAAACAAAGAAGCAAGCAAAATATAACCAAAGACACTGAAATAGAGAACAGGGGGACAGCAACCAGAGGGGAGAGGGGAGGAAATATCAGTGGAAATAGGGGAGGGATTTAGAGGAACCTATATAAAGGATACATGGACAACAACTAAGAAGGGTGGAAATGGGAGAGAGGGGGGAGCATGGTGGGGTGGGATGGAATGGGAGTAATAGACAGAAAACTGTATTTGAAAAATAATTAAATAAGTTTGAAAATGTTAAAAAAAGTGATAGTAATTAGGCTGTATCATAATATTTTAATACATCTCTTCAGGCAATTTATTTGGAACTCAAGGATTTTAATGACCAAATTTGGAATTCACAGGACATAACAAATATTGGATCATTCAAAATTCTAGATAGTAGAAAAGAATCTGTTTCAAAATATGCTGATCTTGAGATTAGTCTGTTTTCTCTAATAAATAAAAGCTAGACTTAATATTAGAATCATATCTAAAATTGGATTTAAGCCTGTATCACCTCGTACAATAATTTTAATATCAAAGTTAAATTAATTAATTTATTTTTATTATTTTGTATTTTATCTTTGCCTGAGGATGCTTTTTATGATTACTTTTTTTCCCAATTTTTAAATTTAATTATTTTTCAAGTACAGTTTTCTGTCTATTACTCCCATTCCATCCCACCCC
>NW_028083867.1:0-1117 GCF_014824575.4 Sturnira hondurensis | reverse complement strand
GTCCTTTCCCCATTTTTTAATTGGGTTAGTTGTCTTCTTCGGGTGTAGTCCTGTGAGTTCTTTGTATATTTTGGAGATTAAACCTTTGTCTGAGGTATCATTGGCAAATATGTTTTCCCATACAGTTGGTTGTCTTTTTATTTTAATCCTGTTCTCTTTACCCGTGCAGAAGCTTTTTATTTTGATGAGATCCCATTTGTTTATTCTTTCCTTTATAGTTCTTGCTCTAGGGGACATATCAGTAAAAATGTTGCTGCCTGAAATATCTAAGATTTTCCTGCCAATGTTCTCCTCCAGGACTTTAATGGTGTCATGGCTTATATTTAAGTCTTTTATCCACCTTGAATTTATTTTGGTGTATGATGTAAGTTGGTGCTCGAGTTTCATTTTTTTGCATGTAGCTGTCCAGTTTTCCCAACACCATTTGTTGAAGAGGCTGTTTTTACCCGATTTTATGATACTGCCCCCTTTGTCGAATATTAATTCACTGTAGAGAGTTGGGTTTATTGCTGGGTTCTCTATTCTGTTCCATTGGTGTATGTGCCTGTTTTTATGCCAGTACCAGGCTGTCTTGATTACAGTGGCCTTGTAATACAGTTTGACATCAGGTATTGTGATCCCTCCTAATTTGTTCTTCTTTCTGAACATTGCAGCTGCTATTCGGGGTCTTTTATGGTTCCATATAAATTTTTGAAGTGTTTGTTCTATGTCTGTGAAATATGCCATTGGTACTTTAATAGGTATTGCATTGAATCTGTAAATTGCTTTGGGTAGTATGGACATTTTGATGATGTTAATTCTTCCAATCCATGAACACGGTATACGTCTCCATTTGTTTGTGTCTTCCTTGATTTCTTTCTTCAGTGTTGTGTAATTTTCTGCATACAGGTCTTTAACCTCCTTGGTTAGATTTATTCCCAGATGATTTATTTTTCTCTTGCTATATCGAATGGCATTTTTTTCTTGATTTCTGCTTCTGCTGATTCATTGTTAGTATACAGAAAAGCCTTTGATTTCTGGATATTGACTTTGTATCCCGCTGTTTTGCCAAATTCATTTACTAGGTCAAGCAGTTTTTTGGTAGAGTCTATAGGATTTTCCATGTACACTATCATGT
>NW_028083866.1:0-524 GCF_014824575.4 Sturnira hondurensis | reverse complement strand
AGTGCCATCTTTGCTCTCCAACCCATTCGCTCTCCACAACACCCCAGGGAGAGAGGCCATCATCATCCCCATTTTACAGATGGAAAAATGGAGGAGCCAAAGCTCTTTGCCTAAGATCTCCCAACTGGTTAGTGAGAGCCAGCACCAGAGTCTGATTTGCACGAATCTGTCACCATGACTGACCTACTTCACGGTGTTTACACCCAGAGGGTCCCTCATGGTCACAGTTAACAGGAGACTCAGTGTGGACACCAGTCTGGAAAATGGGAAGAGAAGGCAGACGGGGACATTCTGACAGCTCCTCTGACCAGGGAGCAGCGACGGCTGCTGACAAGGACATCCATTATCAGTAGATGGAACAGACACAGATGAGTCACCAGACGTCAGCGACAGCGAAAAAGCAGATGTGAGTCTGGAAAATGGCAGAGGCTGGACATCCCTGACCTGGCCTGGCTTCAGTCTTAATGACATCATCAGGTTGGGTACCTCCCAAGGTATCTGCAAAAGAGGCAGATTTACGGCCC
>NW_028083865.1:0-991 GCF_014824575.4 Sturnira hondurensis | reverse complement strand
CTTTTATTCGGATATTATTATGTTTCATATTATCTTGCATTTCTCTTAGTCCCTCTTCATTTTTTGGAGCCTCTTTTCCCTTTCTTGCTCTTTCTGGAAGATTCTTTCTACTGTGTTCTCCAACTCGCTGACCCGATCTCTTGCCTCATCAATCCTGCTTTTCATTCCTTCTACTGTGTTTTCCATTCCGAAATTGTATTCTTCATTTCCTCTTGGCCTTTGGTGATAGTTTCTATTTCCTTTTTCATGTTGATATTGTTTGCAGAGAGCTCATTGTAGCTACCCCCTAGTTTCTGGTAGCTCATTGTGAGCTCTTCGAATTTCCTGATAACTAGTGCTTTGAATTCAATATCTGATAGCTGACTTGGCTCTCTTTCATCTGACATTATTTCTGAGACTTCCACCTTTTCTTTCATTTGGGCATTGTTTCTTTGTCTTCCCATTGCTTATGAGACTCTTCTTGTTAGCTTCAGCTTCTTAAATCGATCTGACTCCCTAGGTTTATGGTGTGAACTTCTGTGGTAGAATACCTGTGAAATTCAGTGGTACAGTCTCCTACAGGTATCTTGACATTCTCTGCTTCCACCTACTCCTTTCTTTGTGTGTGTGTGATCAGCTGGAGGGGGAGGCAAAATGTTTTATGACAGCAGGAGAGTACTTTATGATATTTACAGTCACAGCCGGTAGAGAAGAGATAGAAGATCTTTAGGCTCTATATAGTGTTAACTGTAATCTTCAACCCAATTTGCCACTTTTAATAAAGGATAGACCAAAGTCAAGTCTCTTGTTGAGGAGGGAAGGCTTGTGAGTTGTATCTAGGAAGCAGAGAGTTTGCGGGTGGTCAGATTTTGAGGTAAGGTGAGAGTAAAGAACAGTAAAGTGGCGTAGCGTGTGAGCAAGTAGAGTTAATGACTACAGTAATAGAATTCAGGAACCTGTATTAAAGACCTGTATGCAGAAAATTACACAACACTGAAGACAGAAATCAAGG
>NW_028083864.1:0-1708 GCF_014824575.4 Sturnira hondurensis | reverse complement strand
GACCAGGTCTCTTTCCATCCCTGAACTTCCTGGGCACAGAACAGAGGAGGAGCGATTCAGAAATGGGCTGAGCAGAGGGGCCGGGGGTGCCGCACAGCCCCGGGTCAGGTGCATGGGGAGTGGAGGCCACAGCACCATGGGGGGAAAGAGGAGAACCCCTACTGTGCACATGTGTGTGTACACACACACACACCTGTGCATGGCCCAGGACTTGGAAGAGGGAACGAAGTACACCTGGGGGCAGGTGGCAGGAGAGAAAGAACATAGTGACCTAGGGGTCTGTAAAGGTGACAGGAAGACCCAAGCAGCCCCTCAGCCAAGTTCAAGCTCAGTTCTCAGCAGCTGCACTGCGAGATTTGTCAGCGGAACATCTTTCAGAGAGGAGCAGACAGTGAGGGGAGACCAGGCCAGCCCCTCTCACTCCAGACTTCCCTGGTGAGACACAGGCTAGGCAGCAAAAGAGGCAGGAGCTCAGCCAAGCCTGCAGGGGCGCTCCTGCCAGCAAGCCTGCTGCCCAGGCCTCCCCAGACCTGGCTCCAGGCAGCACCTGCGAGACTCTGTGCACACTCATCCCAGGGCAGCTGCCACCACTCCGGGGACCAGATCCCAGACGGGCCCTAGCCAGCCCTGGGACTACGCAAACAAGACAGACACATCTGCTGTCCATACTGTCCCTGGGTGTCCTTACCATCAGGGAGATACCCCAGTCCCTTTCCCCACCCCCATGGCTTTCAGCCTGCTGGGGATGCCCTGTGGGGTCCCTCTCCTGGAGTCAGGACGCTGGCCTCTGCCTTCTCATGTGTTCTGGGGAACACCGTCCCACATCCTCCCTAGATGGCCACTGTCCCCCACTTCCTGCTTCCCACCCTGAGAAGCCCTCCTGGGTCCCCTCATCACACCTTCAGGAGGCCAACTGGGCCTCCCATGCCTTCTGATGCCTCTGTACTTTCTGTGCCTTTTACAGTGATGCCCGAGGCAGGCCCTGCCATTCCCACCTGACACTTTCATTTGGGGCCATGGTCTCCACGTCACTGCTGAGAGCAGGATCCAAGGGCATGTTTAAAGCCACCCCTGGTTAGAAACACCCAGTCAGCCAGGCAGGCATCTGAAGAGTGCAGATCAGAGCCTGCAAGCCTGGTCCCACCCCTCAGGCAGCCCCTGTGGCAGCAGATCTGGGCCTGAGTCCTTGACACATGCCACAGGCATCAATGGTGGTCACCCTGTTAGCGTGGGGAGGGGCTGCTGCTCACATCCCAGAGCCCACAAGTGGCCCTCCTACAGGATGAAGGGCCCTGACCGCGGCCAGTGCAAGGGCACAGGCTCCTCGGCAGGGTGGGAAGGAAGCCAGGCAGGCCACCCTTCTCAAACCAGAGAGAATCCCGCTGCGAAGCCACCCAGCTCCCACCCTGACATAGTGGGACGCACAGCTCATTAGTTTGTCCTCAGGCAGCCACAGTCCACACTGGGAACAAAAAGGGTGCTCAGCCAGAGAACCCCGCCTCCAAGACAGCAAATCACTAGGCCGGGGCTGGGCTCCCTAGGCCAATCAGCTGCTGTGAGTCTCGGACATTCTGTTCCCAGGCCAGGAGTCTCCCGTGACACCTTCCTCTCCTGCCCCACCCTCCCCAGGCCAGAGCAAACTCCACAGCCTGAGACAGCAGGTTTTTCAGTGGCCTCCTCTGTATTTCCTCTCAGGACACTACACCAG
>NW_028083863.1:0-575 GCF_014824575.4 Sturnira hondurensis | reverse complement strand
TTTACATCTACACAAGTTCAAAGGTACACACCAAAAAGACCTTAATTTTTGTTATAGGAAAAAAATTTAAAAACCTAAGTGTCCTGGCTGGTGTAGCTCAGTGGATTGAGCTCGGGTCTGCGAACCAGAGGATCGCGGTTCGATTCCCAGTCAAGGCAAATACCTGGGTTGCAGGCAGGTTCCCTGCAGGCCAACTTCCAGCAGGGGATGCACAAAAGGCAACCATACATTGATGTTTCTCTCCCTCTCTCCTTCCCCTCTAAAGATAAATAAATAAATAAATAAATAAAAATTAAAAAAAAAACCTAAGTGTTAGTCATAGATAGATATCTACAGATAGACTACTGTATGACATATTTACTATAGATACATACATATATACTGAATGATACCACTTAGTAAATTGAAAACATGTCAAGCAATATTGTACATGTATGTTTCATGGGTCATACATATGCAGCAAAATCTAAAAACACAAAAATGGCATGGAGAGAGAGAGATGTACATCAATGCAGTAGATAACTTTTGAGAGAAAGAAGAAGAAATAAAGTAGGTTGTGGGAGTTCACTGTGTCT
>NW_028083862.1:0-561 GCF_014824575.4 Sturnira hondurensis | reverse complement strand
TAGGACTGGGTTAAAGAGAATGCTCTGAGCATTAATTCAGACTTGTGACTTTTTCTTCCACTGATAGAAACATGGGATTTTCTTCTTTTTAAATACATTTTATTTATTTGTTTTTAGAAAGAGGGGGAGGGAAGGAGAAAGAAAAGCAGAGAAACATTAATGTGTGGTTGCCTCTTCTGCATCCCCCACTGGGGACCTGGTTCACAACCCAGGCATGTACCCTGACTAGGAATCGAACTGGCGACCCTTTGGTTCATGGTCTGGACCTCAATCCACTGAGCCACCCAGCCAGGGATTTTTCTCTTGACTCTTTACTGTGACAACTTGATGGGGTTCCTAGAGATAAGAAACACAAATGTACGAGGTTCCCTGTGACCGCAACTGTGAAGTTTCCCATGCACACTGTTTTACACTTCATCCCAGCAGTTCATCAAAGTTAGGGTTGAAGTGTTTCTATCAGCAATGGTTCTGGAGCATTTGCTCCAGGGAAGTTGGTCTTGGCTGTGATTCTTTGTATTTACCTATCTCTCCAGATTTCAGGGTAGTGGTTTGCCCTTTGAC
>NW_028083861.1:0-751 GCF_014824575.4 Sturnira hondurensis | reverse complement strand
TTTCATAGTAGATTTTGTTAACTGACTTACTTGAAAATATTTTCATTTTAACATCCATTAAATATAACATATTGATGTATTTTACATTTTTCTTACACTGAGGTTTTGAAAACAGGGAAATATTTCAGTGTCCCCCACTCTGTGCACACGCAGCCTCCAATTTCACGAGATGCAGATTCCCCCACGGTGACGACCTGAGCTCTCGGAGCATCTGGGTACAGAAGACAGGACAGCGACTCAGGGACTCAGGAGACTGGACCTGGGATGGGAGGAGCAGGATAAGGGACATGGAGAGGGGCCAGGCAGGGACGGGATTCACAGGTCAGGCTCTGTGGTCTGTCTCCTGGATTGGAGTCTTGACTCAGCGTCAGTTTCTGGGGGTCTCTGGGAAAATCATACCCTCCCAGTGAGGGCTCCTTGCTCATCAGACAGGAGGAGGTCCTGGGCTGACGTTGGGTGGGGGGTGCAAGTAACACACCAAGGGTCAGCTTTTCTTGAGGGCTGAAAAGTAATGGGCAGTCACTCCATTGGAGGAACTAAAAATTGTAGGATGGCACTCACCCTGCGGACAGCAGAGGGCAGTGTGGAACTGCCTTCAGGACTGAAAGGCCCCATTGTCACTGAGCTGTGCTCAATGTGAGAGTTTGTGCAATACGCTTCCTTTGAAAACATTTCTATTGGGTGAAATCACCTCTCCACTCTGAAACCAACTCCTGGATCTTGTTCGACCTCAGGAAATCACCAGCAGGAG
>NW_028083860.1:0-744 GCF_014824575.4 Sturnira hondurensis | reverse complement strand
CCTTCTTGCCTGCAAGGTTTCTTTTGAGAAATCAGTCAACAGTCTTATGGGCACTCCTTTGTAGGTGACTGTCACCTTTTCTCTTGCTGCTTTTAAGATTCTCTTCTCATCTTTAATCTTGAGTGATGTAACTAGGATGTGCCTTGGTGTGTGCTTCCCTGGGTCCAGCTTCTGTGGGACTCTCTGAGCTTCCTGGACTTCCTGGAAGTCTATGTCCTTTGCCAGATTGTAGAAGTTCTTCATTATTGTTTCAAGTAAGTTTTCAATTTGTTACTCTTCCTCTTCTCCTTCTGGTACACCTATACTTCGGATGTTGGAACGCTTAAAGATGTCTGAAGGTTCCTCAGCTTCTCCTCATTTTTTTGAATTCTTGTTTCTTCCTTCTTTTCTGGTTGAATGTTTATTTTTTCTGGTCCACACCATTGATTTGCATTCCAGTTTCCTTCCCTTCACTGTTGGTTCCCTATACATTTTCTTTTATTTCACTTTTCATAGCTCTCACCTTTTCCTCTATTATGTGATCATACTCAACCAATTCTGTGAGCATCCTGATTACCAGTGTTTTGAACTGTGCCTCTGATAGGTTGGCTATCTCTTCATCGCTTAGTTGTATTTTTTCTGGAGCTTTGATCTATTCTTTCATTTGGGGCATTTTTTTTTGTCTTGGCGCCCCTGTTACGTAGTAAGAGGTAGAGCCTTAGGTGTTCACCAGGGCGGGGCAACCCAGTGCTGTGGGGGGGGGGG
>NW_028083859.1:0-1493 GCF_014824575.4 Sturnira hondurensis | reverse complement strand
TACAAATAATGACAATTTTGTTTCCTCCTTTCCAATTTGAATGCCTTTTATTCCCTTTTCTTGCCAAATCGCTGAGGCTAAAACTTCCAATACTATATTAAGTAGAAGTGGTGAAAGTGGACAACCTTGTCCTGTTCCTGATCTTAGTGGAAAAGCTTTTAGATTTTGCCCATTGATTATGATGTTGGCTGTAGGTCTCTCATATATGGCCTTTATTATATTGAGGAATGCTCCCTCTATTACCACTTTGCTGAGTAACTTTATCATAAATGGGTGTTGTACCTTATCAAAAGCTTTTTCTGCATCTATTGATATAACCATGTGTTTTTTTCTTTGCTTTTGTTTATGTGGTGCATTACATTTACTGATTTTTGGATAATGAAAAATCCTTGCATCCCTGGGATGAATCCCACTTGGTCGTGGTATATGATCTTTTTCATGTATTGTTGGATGCCATTTGCCAATATTTTGTTGAGGATTTTAGCGTCTATGTTCATCAGCGATATTGGCCTAAAGTTTTCTTTCTTTGTTGTGTCTCTATCTGGTTTTGGAATTAGGATGATGGTGGCTTCATAAAAAGAGTTTGGGAGTTTCCCATCATTTGGGATTTTTTGGAATAGTCTGTGAAGAATAGGGGTTAGCTCTTCCTTAAATGCTTTGTAGAATTCTCCTGTGAAACCATCTGGAACAGGGCTTTTGTGTGATGGGAGTTTTTTGATTACTGCTTCAATTTCACTTGCTGTTATTGGTCTTTTCAGGCTTTCTACTTCTTCTTCATTGAGTTTTGGAAGATTACATTTTTCTAGAAATTTGTCCATTACACCTAGGTTTTCAAATTTATTCGCATACAGTTCTTCATAGTAATTCCAGACAGTCCCTTCTATTTCTGTGGTATCAGTTGTAATCTCTCCTCTTTCATTTCTGATTGTGTTTATTTGGCTCCTCTCTCTTCTTTTCTTAATGAGTCCACTTAAAGGCTTGTCTATTTTTTTTATCTTCTCAAAGAACCAACTCTTCGATTCATTGATCCTTAGAATTGTACTTTTCGTCTCTATATCATTTAATTCTGCTCTGATCTTGGTTATTTCTTTCCTAGTTCTTTCTCTGGGCTGTCTTTGTTGTTGTTGTTCAAGTTCTTGCAGGCATCGGGTTAGGTTGCTTCTTTGGAATGTTTCTATCTTCTTTAGGTAAGCCTGTATTCCTATGAACTTCCCTCTCAGGACTGCCTTGGCTGTGTCCCATAAGTTTTGGGTTGCTGTGAGTTCATTTTCATTTGTTTCCAGAAACTTTTTCATTTCTTCCCTAATTTCATTCTTGCCTCATTCATTGTTTAATAGTATACTGTCAGTTTCCATGCTTTTCGGTGTTTTGGTTTTTTTCCTGTGGTGTTGGTATCTAATTTCAGTCCCTTGTGGTCAGAGAAAATGCTTCGTATGATTTTAATTTTCTTGAATTTGTTGAAACTCATTTTGTGTCCTATCATGTGGTCTATC
>NW_028083858.1:0-1209 GCF_014824575.4 Sturnira hondurensis | reverse complement strand
GAAAGAAAATGACAGATAATATAAACCAAAAGAAAATGTGCCAAGAGGAACTGGAGATGTATGGCAGTCCCCAATGCACCCAAAAGGAAAGGGTACACACCTGGCTTGGTTACTGCACAATACATGTTGGGTATTGCGGAGAGCAGATAAGAATCAAAATTGCCTGAATATCTCATTTCAACCTCAGAACTAATAAAAGTGACACCTTCCATCTCCTTGGCAAGCTTCCTAGCAACAAAAGCCTGCAGAATCACTTGCACGAAGAAAAAGAAGTAAAGTGAGAGCCTTAACCAATTCTAACTGATTGAGCCATCACCATGAGCCAAGCCAGTTGTGGATCACATGTGTCATCTCTCCATCTCCCATAAATGTTGAAGTCTCAAGGACAGAAATTACGTTTTATTCTTTCTTTGTATCCCCAGTAACTGGTACAGAATAGATGTTCAGTATCTGCACAATATGAATGGACTAACTTCAATTTTCCCACAATTTCATAGTGAAAGACTTATTTCCTTTCAAATTACAATATATAGAAAGTATAAGCCCACACCACCAAAATCCATTATCTTCTTTGCTTAGAAATAACAACGGCTACTATAGCCTCTGTCGAAGTTCCTTCATGATACATCCACCACTCCAACCATAAACCTTACTTACTTCTAATTTAAAACAAAATTGGGATCATACTATGTGTAGTTTGCATCCTTAACAGTGAAGTTTCTGAAAAACAATATACTCAGAACTCTAAATATTACTTCTTTATAAAATGTACATTATATTAAATTTTTTAAATAGAGACAAAGTGGTAAGAGTCACTTACTGCTGTCTCACCTTAACAGTAGTATTTTGGTATACATTCCTTTTCTATGACTTTGTCCTTCGTATATAAAGACAGAGTACAGTACTTTTGGGACAGAGAAAAAACATGTGGCTTTTAATACTTTAGCGCTTACTATACTGTCTCATCTCACAAGTCCCATATAAAGCCAGTGAGTAGGCCCTTTTAATTATGAGAGAAGATAATTTGCAGACTGTTTCACAGATTTATAAACAGCTCATTGTGAATAAGCCTTTTTAAATGGGCATTTATTTCATGTGATTGGAAAGTAGGATTTTTCAATTTTTAAACTCTTAGCCAAAGTGCAAGTCCTTCTATTGTTATCCTTTTGAATCAGGGTTGAAGTCACAAAGAATGGGAGTGCTGCTGCA
>NW_028083857.1:0-1260 GCF_014824575.4 Sturnira hondurensis | reverse complement strand
CCTGCCTCCTTTTTATTTACAAATTAAATTTTTTTTCAGTGATATACTTCTGAGATTTCTGGCCAAGATGGAGGCATAGGTAGATCCACTTTGCCTCCTTGCACAATCCAAAGAAGGACAACAACAAATTTAAAAACAAAAACAACCAGAACTGCCAGAGAATTGAACTATATGGAAGTCTGACAATGAAGGAGTTAAAGAAGAAATAATCGTCCAGACTGGTGGGAGGGGAGGAGATGGGCAGGCAGGCAGAGGGGACTCGCAGCAAGGTGGCATCTGGAGGATCAGAACAGGCAAGGTGGTGGCTGGCAGACTAGTCAGTCCCACATTTGTGTGCAGATAAAATGGGAGGAACAGCTAGGGAGCGAGGCACACTGCACAACCCAGAGTTCCAGAGTCGGGAAATAAAGCCTCAAAACCTCTGGCTATAAAATTCTATTGCAATGGTGGGAGAAACTCCCAGCCTCACAAGAGAGTTCACTGGAGAGACCCAGAGCATTTTAGAATATGCACAATCTCGCCCTCCTGGAAAATAACACTAGACCGGCCCAATTTGCTTGTACATAGCAGAGAATGTGAATGAAAGCCGGCAAAGAGCCAAGCAAGTGGCACTGCTCCCTCCCAGACCTCTTTCCCACATATGGTATCATGATGCAGTGATGTGGGTTGCTCCACCCTGGTGAATACCTAAGGCTACACCCCTTACAACATACAGCTGTGCTGAAACCCCCCCCCAAAGTATGGCCTAAATGAAAGAACAAATCAAAGCTCCCAAAATAAAACTAAGCAATACAGAGACAGCCAACCTATCAAATGCAGAGTTCCAAACGCTGATAATCAGGATGCTTAAAGAAATGATTAGGTATGGTCAAAAAATGGAGGAAAAAGTGAAGGCTATACAAAGTGAAATGGAGAAAAATGTACAGGCAACACTGATGGGAAGGAAACTGGGACTCAAATTCATGGCCTGGAGGAGAAGGAAGAAATACATATTCAACCAGAACAGAATGAAGAAACAAGAATTCAAAAAAAAAATGAAGAGAAGCTTAGGAACCTCCGGGGTAACTTTAAATGTTCTAACATCCAAATCTAGGGGTGCCAGAAGGAGAAGAGGAAGAGCAAGAAATGAAAAATTTATTTGAAAAAATAATGAAGAAGAGCTTCCCTAATCTGGCAAAGGAAATCGATTTCTAGGAAGTCCAGGAAATCCAGAGAGTCTCAAAGAAGTTGGACCCAAGAAAGCACACACAAAGGCACATG
>NW_028083856.1:0-3200 GCF_014824575.4 Sturnira hondurensis | reverse complement strand
TTTGGATCATGAAACTATTGGATATAATGTGTATTTACTCGACAAACTAGAAATAGGGATAATTTATATACACATATATTTTTGACCCTGCGATTTCAATCTGATACAAAACAGCAATGCATTTTACCTATAAACATATACCATTAGAACAACTATATTTGTGAATTATTGTTATATTATTATAAACATTTGCAGCATATCAATTCATATATTGTATGAATTATTGTATATAAATTATTGTAAATATATATTATTTGGAAAAATTAATGCACAAGGATTTTTATGAAATAATTATTCATAACAGCCAAATATTTAAAATATCTCTATTCTGAGCAGAATACATTAAAGAATACAGCATTGAAAATTAACAAACTTCAGGTACATTCAATAATGTGGTTTAATTGAAAAAATATCATGAGTGAATTAATAGAGACATGTAAAATAATGAATGAATGAGTCCCATTATATAAAATTCAAAATTAAGAAAGATAATTTGTAATATAAAATCTCAGGATAGAAGTTAAGTGAGGGGAGAGGAGAAGTTATGAGAGAGGGCACAGGAGCGGGCTGGCAATACCTGTTTCATGACCAATTTCAGTTTGCAACAAGCACAATTACATCTGTAGTCATCATGATGCATGGTACAATTAAATAGCAAAGTTTACTTTTCGAAAAAAATTTTTATAGAAGCATGATTATTTATGAAAATCAAGAACTGAAAATTATCAAATGCACATTAATGGCACAAAATATAAATCAAATATTATACAGTCAAACAATAAAATACTAACAGTCTTTACTAATGACAGATATATACAAAATATGAATGAATTCTATAGAAATATAAAATAAAATATTCTTATAAATAGAATGTTGGAAACATTAGAAACCTTACCATTTCTTCTTCATTATCTATATAGAGCAGGTTAGAGCTCTTAGAAGCACAGGCCATCAAACTCTCATTCCATGTTTTTTTTTCAGTGCTGATGTAATAGCAGTTGTTGGCATACACTAACCACTCTGGTGGACATCGTCCACAATGATATGCTAAAGGAAGATTATGTATTGTCATCCAAGAATAATATACATTTTAAAATGAAAGTTAATTTCAGTATTTGCATAGATAGAGACTAATTAATGTGCAGTATATGCATATAACCTCACAGACTGGCATATATAAGGCATAATACACTCACACACACTCACACACACTCACACACACTCACAGAGAAGAGTCAGCTCCTCATTCTCTAATTTATGCACCCACATTAAGCAAACATACAAACAAAAACATTCACTTTCTATATGTCCTGAATGTCAATGAATAAAACCACATTTTTAGAAACCAAAATTATCTTTCAACCAATTGGAAACAGTAAGTATGAAAAATTAAATGAATATTTCTTCTATTGTTACATAAGTAATACACTCTTCTTACTCATTATTTATGTACATTTATCACCCAATATTATAATATATATATCCCCTACCAAAAAAAATAAAACCTATGAATTTTAACTGTGTTAGAGACAAGGTAGGAGCTGTATTGATATCAGAACATAAAAAATAATTCGGTACCTTTCTGGTTCCCTGTTGTCTGGTTCCCTGTCTGGTTCCCTGTCTGGCTCACTGTTAAAATAATATATAATTTCTATTAAGTAAAAAAGAATTATTCTGTATAACAAGAAAAAAGAATTATTCTGTATCAGTATTACATTAGCTAAAAAAATAGATAATTATTATAAAAAGTAATGTTGATGTACATAAACCATAATACATTTGTTTCATACTTTGAAATGTGGTATATTGTCCAGCATTAAATGACGTAGAATAAAATTTATTTTACCAAGAAGAATTAATGAAGGTATTACAATTTGGGAGAAATTATTTTAAAAGCCTTGAGAATGAAACTTCACCAACTATTACACTATTTGGATTAATCAATATGAAGAATTTATTTCTATTTCTCAATAAGGTGTCCTAAAGCATGCCTTGAATTATAACACAAGAATATCTATGGATATATGGGATATATAAATATGTCTATATATAGCTTTTTGAAATATTTATCATTTATTTACTTACTGTTGTTTAAGTAAAATTGTCTCCATTTACACCACACATGGGCCCCTCACCCCACCCATCCTCACCTGTCACCCTCAAACTTACTCACTTTGGCTTTGTCCATCTGTCCTCTATATATGTTCCTTGATGGGCTTTCCCCTACTTTTCCCCATTATCCCTCTCTGCTCTCCCCTATCCCGTCTGGTTACTATCAGTTTGTTTTTCAATTCAAAGTTTCTGGTTATATTTTACTTGCTTGTTTGTTTTCTCCATTAGGTCCACTTATAGATGAGATAATATGGTATTCGTCTTTCCCAGCCTGGCTTATTTCACTTAGTATAATGCTCTCCAGATCCACCCATTCTGTAGCAAAGGGTAGGAGCTCCTTCTTTCTTTCTGCTGCATAGTATTCCATTGTGTAAATGTACCATTGTTTTTTGATCCACTCATTTACTGGTGGGCATGTAGGTTTCTTCCTGTGCTTGGCTATTGTAAATTGCGTTGCTATGAACATTTGAGAAAAAATATATGGCAATGATAACTTGAACAAAGGTTCAATCTTCAAAGTCCATAAAGAACTCACATGACTCCTCTCCAGGACAACACACACCCTAATTAAAAAATAGGCAAAGGACCTAAGTAAACTATTTTTCTAAATGATGCAGTTATTTATACCTTGGACAAATTCAGAACAATTTTGCACTTACTCTAAAGGCATACTTTAAATGACAGTTCTATTCTATAATATTATGAAATGTTTGGAGGCGCTGATTAACACAAAAGTGAAAAGTTTCATATAATTTTACAATAATTTACTTACGTTGATTAACAGCTTTTGTTACCACAGTGCACATCAGAACAAGGCAGATGACCCCTAGTATCCCAGCAATGAGCTTCTCTGGAGGTGGCTGGGATGCTGCAGGGAGGGAAATGGAAACAGTGGGAAGGGGGGCGTAGACACAATTGTTTGGACAGTTTACACACAGAGAATCATACCCATAAACTTGGACCCCAAACCCGTATCTACCACTGTAATCTTCCTCTCAGAATACACCACTGCATTTTCACTAAATATAACACTCTTTGAGTTGCCGGTCAAAGACTACAACTTACAACAATGTCTGAATAAAATTAGT
>NW_028083855.1:0-1426 GCF_014824575.4 Sturnira hondurensis | reverse complement strand
TTCTAGAGAGGAAGAAACATTCCAGAGGATGCCAGAGACATGGAGACTGTCCAAAAGGGAGGCGGAGAGGTTGAGGTGGTGGCTGGTCATGTGGGCGCTGTCCATTATGCATGGTCTTTGGGTCACATCTGTAGGACAAGGGGAGTATGTGAGGAATGGACTGTGTTGGACAGATTGTGTTATCAAAGTCCTATGTGACCTGTGTCCCAAATGGACTGGAGATATGCAATATTTGTTAAGAAGAAGAAAATATCAATATTTGCTGAACTCCAACATTGTGTCTTCAACCATGTTTCATAAATATCTTCCCTGAATATATCATGTGATTCTCACATACCCCTTAGCAGTCATGAATACATTTGGAGAAGAGAAATAAAAAGATGCTAGCCCAGCGGTGTTTCTTGTTCTGTGACTATCTCTGGGGTCTTGATAGTGATTACTAGGTCTACATCGCTCTGGAACAGCCTATATGAAAAAAGAGAAGTGTAGAGTGGCAGATAGTGTGTGAGTCTGTGGGAGTTGATACGTGTAAGCATGTGTGTGTGTGTGTGTGAATGTGCATGTTTGGGTCTGAGTGTACGTGTGTGTGAATATGTGTGTATAGGTTTGTGTGTGTGACTGTGTTCACAGGTAACTGCATGTGTCTTGGTGTGGGAAACAGAAGTGAGAGCTGCGGTTGGAGGGTCACTTCTGGTTGGTCACGAATAGTTTTCCGTTCAGCAAGAAATGTCTGGGTGTACCCTGAAGACAGTGAGGACCGTGGAAGAATTTTCAGCAGAAAATGGAAAGACTATAAAACTGAAGTCAGACTCGTATGTGAATGGTGAACAGGAGAAGGGAGTGAGGACTTAGAGCTCAGAACCCAAGCAAGGGGTGGAGGTGGCCACTGCCTTGGGGATGAGAAGAATGACCTTCCCTCCCTGCCTCATTGACTGGAGACCCCATGGAGCCCTCATGACAGAGAGCCAGTGGGAGGGGCAGGGACAAGCCTGGGGTCCGTGCAAACACTCCCTTCCCACAGGAGAGCTCAGCGCTCCCTCCTGGCCCTGGAACGCAGGGGCTGCCTCTCTCACCATTCCCACCTGACTCTGCGTCTCTGTGAGACGTGAGTTCTCTCTCTCTCCCTCTTTTGGGGGTGAATCATTTGGGTCGTTTCTGCTTCTTCACAGCACCTTCGTTGCTGGGGTTCACTCTCCTCTTCAACCTCTGGAAAGTAATCAGTATTCAGAGAAGAATGACATTCATGAGTGTTTTCATTAGAAGGCACTAAAGACACACACACATATGTGCACACACACACACACACGTGAAATACCAGTTGTTGCAGTACCACAACCTGAATGGCTGAAGGATTCTTGAGCAGCCTGTTTCCTCTTTGCTATCACTTCCCTTATTTATACACCCATGGTACCAACCCCACCCCCAC
>NW_028083854.1:0-1112 GCF_014824575.4 Sturnira hondurensis | reverse complement strand
AGAACTTGAGACACGTGGTCATATAAACTAAAGGGGGAGAATGGTGGGGGAGGGGGTGTGCAGGGTGGAGGGGAATGAAGGGAGGGAATAGAACAACTGTAATGGTATAATCAATAAAATATATTTTTTAAAAAACTCCAGCTTATAAAATCAAGTAGTCATTTAACTATAAATAACTATAATATGAATACTAACAAGCCTACTAATTTTTATAATAAGTCTTTTTAAATGTACTTATCACAGAAATCACTGAACACTTTCTTCTTTAACTAAAATGAATGTCATTAGAAGTATACTTTAAAATTGCAACCTACTGATTGAAGATGCTCTTTAGCCTCTAGTACTTTTGTCTTCACAATATTTAATGTTCCAAGACAAGACAGATCATAGCTTGCTGGTCCTGGATTATTGGAAATAAACTTCTTAAAACGTTTCTCCCGGTTTTGTAGACTTTGGCCTCCTTTTATATTATACTGAATAGAAGAGAAAAAATATGAAATAATTAAAAGAAGTACTTCATAATTAATACATATATGGTAAGTGTTATATATTAATATGAATAGTTTTAAAATCGAACCTGAGAAAGTTAAGGCTCTTGACTGAAGACATAGTTCCAGTAAAAGAGGACAAGAGAAAACGACAATGATAGGTGTCAATTTCAACTCCGAACTTAAACTAAAAGTTGCTGTACTTAGAATACCCTAACAGAATGCAAAACTCAGCTTTAGCATAAAAATCAGGAGTCTCCAAAGCTGTGGAGCAAGAATAAACAGTGTATATTTACAAACTTCTGGAGAATTTATAACTCTCAAATGAGCTAAAAATTCTGGTATTCATATTGCAAGGAAAATGCAAGCCTTACAAACTTGCCTAGGATTAATCACTTCTATAATAACATTTTGGTCATTTCTAGGGATATTTATGTAGGTTTACTGGCAATGGCTTGGTTTTATAATCAGATTAGTTTCAAACATTTTTTTATTGCAGAGAAAGCATAGGGAAAAATATTCCATGCTACGTATCTGGATTTTCTCTAATCAGAATATTAATCAACTGGCTAATAGCCAATTAGTTGAGATAAAATTCCATCATACTAGTTTCTTTTTTAAAAA
>NW_028083853.1:0-846 GCF_014824575.4 Sturnira hondurensis | reverse complement strand
ATAGTATGTGCTCTTCACATCATGGGCTTGGAAATGGGGCAGCAAAGCTCGTTTAGAAATACAGTGAAGGGAAAGGCAGCAGCCTCCAGGGAGCTTAAGGTGCATCTTGGCTGTGATCAGAAAACAGACCATGTGAAGCAGGGGTGGTGGGGCTCCAGCCAGGTGATCCCCAGAGCCTTTCACACCAGATCCCTAAACTGGGCCCCAAAGGATGGGCAGATTAACACTCCCAGGTGAAAATACAGGACAGTAGAGTGTGGGTTCAAGTCAGAGATCCAGCTTGGGAAAGGTCCACAGGCTGGCAAATGAGAGACATGCAGGAACTGGGAAGTTGTTTGTGCTGTGGTGTCCACTAGCCTTGCTTATGTGACAGAGAGGAGAGAAGAAGCTGGAGGGGCAGGCAGGGGCCACACCAGGCAGGGCTGGGAGGGGGTCCCTGCCTGCACTTTGGTATCCAGAGCAATGGCAAGTCCAGAGGCATTTCAGCTAATGGGTGAGGAGGGGGAAGGATGGGGGAAAGGGGGCCTCATGGAAGAGATGAAGACTAGACAGGGGACCAGTTCACAAACATCCAATACACCAAGCAGAGACAAAGGCGGTTTGAATTTTTCTCTAACCTCCCACATCATTTAAGGACAGAATGGAGAAGCCTTGGTTGTAGGATGTGGAAGACCAGAAAAAGAGCAAGCCCAGGATGCCCCTCGGGTCCCTGCCTGCACAGTGACGTACAGAGAGTTCCCACACACCAGCCACAAACCAGCCAGGCCACCAAGAGAAGGCCTGAGGGCCTTTTGAACTGACAAAGATCCATGTGGTTTGCTCTGCTGGTTCAGGGCTTATGTCCTT
>NW_028083852.1:0-1141 GCF_014824575.4 Sturnira hondurensis | reverse complement strand
CAGAGAAACCCTACTGGATCCATCTCTCCCATGTGAAACCAGCCAACCCCCCCTGACGAGGATCCCCGGAGATGGCAAGTCAAAAGAAAACCAGAGGAACCCTTGAAGTTGACTTTTTCTGCCAACTAAGACTACTGATTCTTTGTTCCCTGTTTGGTCAAAATATGGGGTTAAAAGGAGGAGAATGGGTACTAATACGAACAGCAGATGGAAGTGCTATTGCTAAAAATTTACTTGGGATGCGGGCCCAATAACCCTACAAGCTGATTTTTCTAAATTTTTTGGAGACACTCTTAAAGATTCCTCAGTTTCAGATAGGTTAGGGACTTCAAACCTTTATGTATCCACTGGGATAGTTGGAGGAGGGGCTCCCCCCAAACCCATACCAGTGGATGAAGAAGAATTTTTAAATAAACAATTAAGTAGAATGGGAGCCTACGGGTGCCCACAACTGGAGAGAAAGAGAGCCCGTGGCTGTGGATGGGAAGGAGATTTTTACTGCAAAAGTTGGGGTTGTGAGACTTTAGTCAGCAAGGGAGGATGGGTCCCAGGAGGAGGAAAAGATCCCCTTATTAACTTAGATAGGGAAAGTAAATGGGGGAAACCTCAAGACTGTGGAAAAAATAAGTATAACCCAACAGTCATTACTATTAAGAACCCACAAGACCCTGAGTGGATTAAAGGGAGAACTTGGGGTTTAAGATTATATGTTACTGGACAGGATCCAGGAACCCTGTTTACTATAAAGAAGCTCCCTACGAAAACTGAGTCACTCCTAAAGGGGGCAGGAGGTGGTCTCCCACCAAAGCCACCACAGCCCACTACAAGGGTGCCACCGGGACCCACCACAAGTTCTCCCAGTCAGAGCGGGTCGCCTGTAACCCCCGTTGAAAAGTCAGAAGAATTAGAAGACCAGAGCCCTAAGCCACCATTCTACACTCCTAATCCACAGTTAGAAAGACTGCATCACCAAGAAATCTATGCCTTAGATTTATTGGATAAAGTTTTCCCATTCTTCAACAATACTCAGCCAGAAATTACAGTCCTGCTGGCTATGTTTAAGTCCCCGGCCGCCTTTTTTTAAAATTTTTATTTATTTATTTATCTTTAGAGGGGAAGGAGAGAGGGAGAGAGACATCAA
>NW_028083851.1:0-594 GCF_014824575.4 Sturnira hondurensis | reverse complement strand
TAGGAGGAACCGGAAACGGGGCTGCAGAGGAAGATTGGCCCAGGGATTTAAACGGAGGTGCGGCAGCCATTTTGCGTCTGTCTTTTGGGGACCACGCCACTCCTTAGGACCATGGGACTTCCTAGGACTACGGGTCTGTTTAGGACCACACGGCTTGGGTGAGAGTCAGGACCACGAGGCTTTGCAAGTGCTCCCTTTTGCCATATGGAGGGTGCCGGGAGGGCTGTGTGCTTTTGTGGGGAAATTTAGTTTGTATTATTTCAAATGAATAATAAGTTCCTTTCCTTTTCACTGATCTCTGGTATTAAGAGATGTCTTTCCTAAGGCGACAGGGAAAATGAACCCAGTTGGTAGGGACGAACCACTGGAGAACAAGGGGGTTCTTGTATATCGGTCAGGGCCCCTCACCGGGGTTTGTTCCGTAAGAGTTTTTTGAGACGGAGATGGAAGAATAACTCTGCATGGCAGACCAAGCCCCTCAGGTGCAGGACAGTGAGACATCAGAATTTTCCCAGTCTCTGAGCAATTGCCTGCACTTCTACTGAGGGCATCTGCGGCCTAATCATTCCCAGAAAGGTGAAAAGGAAATGAAAT
>NW_028083850.1:0-1496 GCF_014824575.4 Sturnira hondurensis | reverse complement strand
TGTCCCTGGTACCAACTTTCCTGAGTGGATACACCCACCACATCCTGACCTTTGTGTCCACCCACCCGACCTTCTCCAGAACCCACTGCTTCCTGGACCAGCTGCTTACTGGGTGAACCCACGCCCCCTCTTTGGCACAGTGGTGACTCTGCCCACCACTAGCTGTGTGTCTGGAAAAGGTCACCACGTCTGTCTGAGCCTCAGTGTGCTCCTGTGACAGCTGGCGTGGTAGAGGGTATTGAAGTGTTTGAAGTGACTACTGTAGAAAACAGCCTTGGCAGATCCCAGCAGCTGACACGCTGTGGTTGCTCACTGCACTTATTTCTCTCACCTCCATGAAAAGTCAGCAGCCTCACCCATCAGTGGCCTGTGGCATTTCTGAGTTTGGGAAGGCACATGGAAAACAACCTCTCAAGGAGTTTGGAATCCACTCAGCTGATCTTTGTCCTTGTCCATGGTGTAGCCATATTAGGGTTCTCTGGGGGGCAGGGGGCCCCAGGCCCACTCAGATCTCTGGGATGGTTCTGGTCCAAGTTCATTTGCTTGGCCATGTGTATTAAGTGCTTACACCCAACAAGCGCATTTGAAGACACTTAGCATAACTGAATGAATGGAGCAGACACAATCCCTAGGCCTCAGTTCTAGGGAGGGAATGAGAGAGTCACACTAGACATCGTTCACAGGTCCTTTGCACCCTCCAGACCTGGGTGCATACGGGTCTTCTCGACATCTGGAGGCCAACCTCCTCATAATGACCAGGGAGACACACCACCCGACCAGATGAAAGAGTGAGTGGCCTTGGGGTCTAGAAGGAGGGCCTCCTGGCTCTGCAAAGTGGAGATTGTAGTTGGACAGGGCCTGGCAGAACTGTGATCTCACACGTCTGCTGATTCCCAAGGGTGGGCTGAGTTCTGGGGACTTCCATTCCCAGAGGTCAGGGGTCAAGGAGAATTGTGGATGGGGTCCCAATCCTCTTAGAACCAAAGGGGAGCGGGGGATGAACTGTGCTCTAGAACCCCATCCGCACCACAGACCCACCGCACTCTGCCTGCTTTTCTCCATATTCATCTCACCTGACCCCCGCTGGCAGGCTCAGAACAGGATTGGGGGAGCAGACTGCTCACAAGTCTGTCTCAGTCCTCAGTCCAGGTTCCTGGGTACAGGGAGGGCAGGGGTGGGCCGGGTACAGGACCTTCATCAGACCTGTCAGTGGGAAGAGGAGACCACACACATTCTGTGTTCAACCTGCTAGATCACCAAGCTTGTTGTTCCCAGGACAACCACAGGGGTCTGGAGGGGCATGGGGCTGTCCCCTGGATGGGCAGGGCAGGCATGATGTCCCAAGTTTAAACAAGGGTGCCATGGAAGGGTATGTGGAAGGAAAACCCAGGTGTCTGACTCTGCTCCCCACCTACCTCCCCCCAGGACCCTTGCTTCTGTGTCAGGATGCTGGCCACACCAGATATCACCCTTTGGCCAGCCCCTACTGAGTCCCT
>NW_028083849.1:0-1400 GCF_014824575.4 Sturnira hondurensis | reverse complement strand
GACTACTCATATCATCAATTCTTCCAATGATCTGGTCAGACATGGTCTGAAATTTATGTTGCATCTGTTGCAGGAGTGTCTGCACCACCGAGATGAGATCCTGCATGGTCTTGGGGCCAGTCTCGGTCATCTCCCTGGTTCCCAGTTTGGTGGTGATATCTCAGACCATCACGAACACTTCCAATAAAATATAATGTTTTAAATGCAAATTAAAAATAAATGCGCAGAGAATCTGAATATACACTTCTCCAAAGACGTACAAATGGCCAGCAGACATGAAAAAAATGTCAACATTACTAATCATCAGCGAAGTACACATTAAATCCACAATGAAATAACACCTCATACTTGTCAGAATAACTATCATGAATAAATCCACCCAAAACTAGTGTTGGTAAGAATGCGGGAGAAGTGGTACTTTCCTGCACTTTTAGTGGGAATGCAGAATGGTGTAGCCACTATGAAAAGCAGTATGGAAAGACCTCAAGAAAATTAAAAAGCTGTGTTATAGCCCCTCAATTACACATATTCAAAAACCCAAAGACACTAATTCAAAAGAATATATGCACCCCTATGTTTGTTACAGAATTATTTACAATAGCCAAGATATGCAAGCCATCCAAGTGCCCATCAATAGATGAGTAGATTTAAAAATAAAAAAGCTGTGCTACATTTATATAATATTACATTGCTGTAAAAATAACCTTACTATTTGAGACTTCTGACCAAGGTGGAGGTGTATGTAGCTAGTTTTGCACAACAAAAAGAAGGGCAACAGCCAATTTAAAAGCAAAAACGAACCAGATCTGTTGAAAATTGAATTGTATGGAAGTCCAACAACCAAGGAGACAAAGAAGAAATATTCATCCAGAGTGGTGCACCAAGACAAAGAAATATGGCCCAAACGAAAGAACAGATCAAAACTCCAGAAAAATAACTAAGCAATGAGGAGATAGCCAAACTATGAGATGCAGAGTTCAAAACATTGGTAATCTGTAAGAAATGATTGAGTGTGGCTGCAAAAAAAGGAAGAAGTGAAGGCTATACAAAGGGAAATAAAAATATACAGGGAGCCAAAAATGAAGGGAAGGAAACTGGGACTCAAATCAATGATTTGGAACAGAAGAAAGAGATAAACATTCACCCAGAACAGGATGAGAAACAATAATTCAAAAGAAGTGAGGAGACCTCACATCATCCCAAGAAAGCCAGAGTGGAGGCTAGAGGGTTTTAATGAACTTTGGCTGCTCCATTAAGTAGGCTCATTACTAAGAAAACATCAAAAGATTCACCCAAGTGACTCATCAGTGAAATCCAAACAGAGTTGATAAGCCAATTAGATGTGCAGCCCGGTTTCCAATGTAGCCACCAAGAGTGAGATGGAAAGGTGATTGTTGGAT
>NW_028083848.1:0-1568 GCF_014824575.4 Sturnira hondurensis | reverse complement strand
GTATAGTTTGCAGAGAGTTCATTGTAGCTCCCCTGTAGTTTCTGATAGCTCGTTGTAAGCTCTTTGAATTTCCTGATAACCAGTGCTTTGAATTCCACAGCTGATAGTTGACTTGCCTCTTTTTCATCTAATATTCTTTCTGAGGCTTCCTCCTTTTCTTTCTTTGGGGATTGTTTCTTTGTCTTCCCACTGTTTGTGATACTCTTCTTGTTGTCCTCCGCGTCTTAAATTGATCTGTTCTGGTTCGCTGGGTTTATGGTGTGAACTTCTGTGGTGGAATACCTGTGAAAGTCACCGGTGCAATCTCCTGCAGGTATCTTGGTGTTCTCCGCTTCCCCCTACTCCTTTCTTTATTGTGCATGTGTGATCAGTTGCGGGGGGAGGCAAAATGGTTTATGATAGCAGAAGGTTATTTTATGTTATTTACAGACACAGTGGGCAGAGAAGAAATAGACAATCTCTAGGCTATGTATAGAGTTAACCGTGCTCTTCGACCCAGCTTACCACTTTTAGGAAAGGGTGGGCATAAGTTAAGTGTCTTGTTTAGAAGGGGGGGCTTGTGAGTTGTATCTAGAAAACAATGTGGTTGCGGGTGGTCAGATGTAAGGTAAGGTGAGAGTACAGGTTAGTAACTGGGTGTAGCGCGTCAGTAAATAGAGTAATAGAATTCAGACACCTGTAAGGTGGTCTAAGGTCTGAGAGATGTGTTATGAAGTCTTACTGTTGTACAGAACAGCTCTTATTTACATTAATATTAGAGCAACACTCACGTGATAGATTCTATGTGATCTGTCTAAATGGGGGTTATAGAGCTTGGGTAGTATAGCAAAGGAAAGCACGTGAAGCATAGAAAATCAGCAAAACACTGTGGAGGAAAAAGAAGTGGGAACCTGTCAGGTAGTACAGTATACTCAGCCAGGACTGAAAAACCTATACAGAAAGAGGTGGGATACAAAGATATTCTTGAAATGAAAAAAGGAGTAAGAATAATGCAAAAAAATAATAATACACCTAAAAGAAAACTAAGCAACGCACAAACAAACAATCCAACGCGCGCTCACACACACACATACACACACACACACACACACACGCAAAAGTCAGGAGAAAAGGGGAATAAGCGGAAAAGTTGGGAAGAACAGAAGGACTAAAACCAGACAAAAAGGAAAAGAAATGAAGAACAGAGTATTGAAAGATAGAGCAACAATACAGTTTACAAGATATAAGATTAATTACAAAAGAGGTTGAGAGAGAAAAAAAAGGGGGCGAAGGGAAAACACACACACACACACACTAGAGAAGGAGAAAAAAAAAAGGAAGCACCCTTCCTTTTTTGGTTCAAGCTGTCCAAACCGGTTTTTCTGGTTGCCGCGTCTCTGAGGGCAGGTATGCAGGCGTGTGTGAGCAGGCTCCTGCACAGCCCCGGGAGGCTGCCTGGGTCCCGAGTCCTTCTCAGTCCTGTGCAAGACCCAGGCGTCCCTCCCCGCCATGGCTGCTGGGTGATTGGAGTCAAGCAGTGGTCTTAGAGCCCCTCAGTTCACTTTCCAATAGAGACTTCTCCACAAAGC
>NW_028083847.1:0-2735 GCF_014824575.4 Sturnira hondurensis | reverse complement strand
CCTTGAATTTATTTTGGTGTATGGTGTAAGTTGGTGCTCGAGTTTCATTTTTCTGCATGTAGCTGTCCAGTTCTCCCAACACCACTTGTTGAAGAGGCTGTCTTTACTTCATTTTATGTTACTGCCAACTTTGTCGAATATTAATTGACTATTGAGAGTTGGGTTTATTTCTGGGTTCTCTGTTCTGTTTTATTGGTCTATGTGCCTGTTTTTATGCCAGTACCAGGATGTTTTGAGTACAGTGGCCTTGTAATACAGTTTGATATCAGGTATTGTGATCCTTCCTACTTTGTTCTTCTTTCTCAAAATTTCAGCTGCTATTTGGGGTCTTTTATGGTTCTATATAAATTTTTGAAGTGTTTGTTCTATGTCTGTGAAATATGCCATTGGTACTTTAATAGGTATTGCATTGAATCTGTAAATTGCTTTGGGTAGTATGGACATTCTGATGATGTTAATTCTTCCAATCCATGAACACGGTATATGTTTCCATTTGTTTGTGTCTTCCTTGATTTCTTTCTTCAGTGTTGTGTAGTTTTCTGCATACAGGTCTTTTACCTCCTTGGTTAGATTTATTTCCAGATATTTTATTTTTCTTTTTGCTATATCAAATGGGATTTTTTTCTTGATTTCTGCTTCTGCTGATTCATTGTTAGTATACAAAAATGCCTTTGATTTCTGGATATGAACTTTGTAACCCGCTGTTTTGCCAATTTCACTTATTAGTTCGAGCAGTTTTTTTGGTAGAGTCTATAGGATTTTCCATGCACGCTATCATGTCAGCTGCAAACAATGACAGTTTTGTGTCTTCCTTTCCAATTTGAATGCCTTTCTTGCCCGATCCCTGAGGATTAAACTTCCAATACTATATTAAATAGAAGTGGTGAAAGTGGACAACCTTGTCTTGTTCCTGATCTTAGCGGAAAAACTTTTAGTTTCTGCCCATTGAGTATGATGTTGGCTGTAGGTCTTTCATATATGGCCTTTATTATATTGAGGAATGCTACCTCTATTCCCATTTTGCTGAGTACCTTTATCATAAATGTGTATTGTACCTTATCAAAAGTTTTTTCTGCATCTATTGATATGATCATTTGGTTTTTGTCTTTGGTTTTGTTTATCCGGTATGTTACATTTACTGATTTGTGGGTATTGAGCCATCCTTGCATCCCTGAGATGAATCCCACTTGGTCGTGGTTTATGATCTTTTTGATGTATTGTTGGATGCGATTTGCCAATATTTTGTTGAGGATTTTAGCGTCTATGTTCATCAGCAATATTGGCCTAGAGTTTTCTTTCTTTGTTGTGTCTCTATCTGGTTTTGGAATTAGGATGATGCTGGCTTCATAAAAAGAGTTTGGAAGTTTCCCATCATTTTGGAATTTTTGGAATAGTTTGTGAAGAATAGGGGTTAGCACTTCCTTAAAAGCTTTGTAGAATTCTCCTGTGAAACCATTTGGTCCAGGGCTTTTGTGTGATGGGAGTTTTTTGATCACTGCTTCAATTTCATCTGCTGTTATTGGTCCGTTCAGGCTTTCTACTTCTTCTTCATTGAGTTTTGGAAGATTATATTTTTCTAGAAATTTGTCCATTTCACCTAGGTTTTCAAATTTCTTGGCATACAGTTCTTCATAGTAATTCCTTACAATCCCTTCTATTTCTGTGGTATCAGTTGTAATTTATCCTCTTTCACTTCTGATTGTGTTTATTTGTGTCCTCTCTCTTCTTTTCTTAATGAGCCTACTTAAAGGCTTGTCTATTTTGTTTATCTTTTCAAAAAACCAACTCTTGGATTCGTTGATCCTTAGAATTGTGCTTTTAGTCTCTATGTCATTTAATTCTGCTCTGATCTTGGTTATTTCCTTCCTTCTACTTGCTCTGGGCTGTCTCTGTTGCTGTTCTTTGAGTTCTTGCAGGCGTAGGGTTAGGTTGTTTGTTTGAAATGTTTCTGTTTTCTTTAGGTAAGCCTGTATTGCTATGAACTTCCCTCTCAGGACTGCTTTGGCCATGTCCCATAAGTTTTGGGTTGTTGTGAGTTCATTTTCATATGTTTCCAGAAACTTTTTTATTTCTTCCCTAGTTTCAATCTTGACCCATTTGTTGTTTAATAGCATACCCTTCAGTCTCTATGATTTGGGGTGTTGGGTTTTTTTTTCTTTGGGGTTAGTTTCTAATTTCCATCCCCTGTGATCAGAGAAAATGCTTGGTATGATTTCAGTTTTCTTGAATTTACTGAGGCTCGTTTTGTGTTCTATCATGTGGTCTATCTTTGAAAATGGTCCATGTGCATTTGAAAAGAATGTGTATTTAGCTTCTTTGGGATGAAGGGCTCTATATATATCAGTCAAGTCCATTTCATCTGGGGTGTTATTTCGTGCAGCTATATCTTTGTTGATATTTTGTTTGGAAGATCTGTCCATTTTTGACAGTGGAGTGTTAAAATCCCCTACTATAATTGTGTTGCTGTTAAAATCTTTGTTGAAGTCCTCTAGGATTTTCCTTATATATTTGGGTGCTGTTATGTTCGGTGCATATATATTTACGATGTGAATGTCTTCCTGGTGGATTCTTCCCTTGAGTATTATGAGGGGACCTTCTGGGTCTCTCTTTATGGCCCTTTTTTTGAAATCTATTTTGTCTAATATTAGAATTGCTACCCCGGCTTTTTTTTCTTGTCTGTTTGCTTGGAAAATTTGTTTCCAGACTTTCACTTTTAGTCTGTGATGGTCTTTTGA
>NW_028083846.1:0-725 GCF_014824575.4 Sturnira hondurensis | reverse complement strand
CTTCATGGACAATGGCCAGTGATGAGCTGGGTATATGCGGTGACCACTTCAGACAAGGTAGTAGATGCCAAATCCCTGACACCAGGAACCTCAGCAGAAAAGGAAGAATTAATAGCCATCACAAGAGGCTTACTGCTGTCCCAAGGAAAGAAAGTTAACATATATAGAGATTCTAAGTATGCCTTGATGGTAGTCCATGCCCATGGAGCAAAATGGAAGGAGAGAGGACTTTCAACCTCGGGGATCAAGGGTGTGAAACATGTGGAGGTTGTTTTACAGTTGTTTGAGGCAGTGAATGTCCCGGACTGGGTTGCTGTAATGCACTGCCCAGGACACCAGAGGGATGGTTCCCAAACCAGTCAGGGAAACCAAGTTGCTGACAAAGCAGCAAGACAGGCAGCCAAGGAGTTGCAATGCCTAGCAGGTGTATTGTCCCATCTGGATTTTTCAGAGTCTAAACCTCATTACACAGAACAAGGTGAGAAATGGGCCGTGAGTGGGGATATACTAACATTGATCCCAATTCTAAGTGGATGGTCAACAACCCATGGTATGATTTTTACCCGCTTTGCCCCCTGTATATCCCGTCCTCAAACACCTACACGAAGGGACCGACTTTGGAAGGGATGCTTTTACAGACTTCATTAGGGCACATCTAAAAGGCCCTTATTTGCAAAAGACTGTCCAAAGGGTCAGCCAAGCCTGTCAGATACGTGCCAGAAACA
>NW_028083845.1:0-878 GCF_014824575.4 Sturnira hondurensis | reverse complement strand
CACCTACTGTTTGTGCTACTTATTCTCTGTACCTTCTCCCCACTTCTCCTCCCACTTCCCTGTTGCTAACCTTCCATGTGATCTCAATTCTGTGACTCTGCTCCAGTCTGCTTAGTTTGCTTTTGTTTGTAGGTGTGGTTGTTAATAACGGAGTTTGCTGTCCTTTCACGGTTCATATTTTTTATCTTCCTTTTCTTTTTTAGAAGATTTTATTTATTTGTCTTTAGAGGGGTAGAGAAGGAGAGAGGGAAAGAAATATCAATGTATGGTTGCCTTTCTTGGGTCTCATGCTGGGAACTGGCCTGCAACCCAGGCATGTGCCCTCACTGGGAATCAAACCACAATCATTAGGTTTGCAGGGCCATGCTCAATCCACTGAGCTACACCAGCCAACGCTCTCATCTTTTTCTTGATAGGTCCCTTTAACATTTCATATAATAAGGGCTTGGTGATGATGAACTCCTTGAACTGGACCTTATCTGAGAAGCGCTTTATCTGCCCTTCCATTCTAAATGAAAGCTTTGCTGGATAGAGCAATCTTGGATGTAGGTCCTTGCATTTCATGACTTGGAATACTTCTTTCCAGGAATACCTTTGGAATACCTCTTCCCTTCTTGCCTGTAAGGTTTCTTTTGAGAAATCAGCTGACAATCTGATGGAAGCTCCTTTGTAGGTGACAGTTCCCTTATCTCTTGTCACCGTATTTTTTTAGTCCTTTGGGAATGAAAACTTCTCACCGTTTTGTGACTGTCTTTCCTGCTGGTGATGCTGACTTGTGGTCTGCACTCTGAAGTTGCCTGATCATTTTCTCACAATGTGATTCAGGCAGCCCTTTGGCCAGGAACACTGCCTAATGCTCGCCCTGGGCCACTAGTGCA
>NW_028083844.1:0-723 GCF_014824575.4 Sturnira hondurensis | reverse complement strand
CAGAGCACACTGTGGAGGGGACAGACCACGGGAGGTTGGACACTCCAGCCCAGGGAGCTCAGGGGCACGGATAAGAAGGCCCAGGCTAGTGGCCACATGAGGACGGATAAGGGGGGTTTCGGGTCTCCCCCAGGTGGGTGAGAGGCCACTGGCTGCAGCCTCCAACCGCTGCCTCCCTGCCCCGCCCCTCCCTCTTCACAGGCCTTACCTCGAACAGGGAAATACACGATGGTGTAGGGCGGCACTAGAGGGGACGGAAGAGTTTGTTGGAGTCCTCTAGAAGCATACTAGGAAGGACAATGCACCCACCTGTCCTCCCCGGAGGCCCGTCCCTCGTTCCGGGGCCCCGAGGGGCCGGTCTCCGCGCAGGGGATGGGCCCCCGAGCCCCAAACCCACGGTGGTGCCCCGATCCCCGTCGCGGCCCTACGGGGCATGGCCTAGTAGGAGCCATGGCCCGAAGTCTAAGCCCCCACCCCCGCCCCCCGAAGCCACAGGGAGGACTCACTGGTCGGCGCGCAGACGAAAGCGGAGACACCCACAGCAGCAGAGGGACAACTCACTGGATTGCGGGTCTGGGCCTAACTAGGGTGGTCCCACCCCGTTCCTCCCGGCTCCGCCCTCCAGTGCTTAGTCACGCGCTGGCCCTGCCCCCGGTCGCCCAGCCAAGACGCTGGCCGGCCCGGCACCCCAGCACCCCCCACCCCACCCACTTCCTGCAGCCG
>NW_028083843.1:0-1475 GCF_014824575.4 Sturnira hondurensis | reverse complement strand
AATTCTTTAACAATGAATCTACCATCCCTTTGTACACTTTTATTGGGTGACTGTAGGGATTAAAACACTACTGAAGCAGTAGCATGTCCATAGATGCACGTGTAAGTGCAGATTTGGACAGCACTTTTCACTTCATAAATGAAAAATGGCAGGAAAAAATCAGGTTTACATGTCAGCAGCCTTAAAGCACATGTTAACAAAGATTCTTTATCAAAAATATCAGTTGGGTAATTTTACTATCAAATACTATGAACAGTGTCACAAATCATTTAGAAGTTTTAAGTGAGAATCTGTTATGAGAAATATGCTGTAATCATTTGGACACCATCCTGAAATTTAATTCCCATGGTGTAGAATTTCTGACAAACTATACTAAATGGGGAAAAAGTAGATAATATAGCTGCTGGACCCTGAAATAATTGACTATAGTATAAGTGGAATTTCCCAGTGCTCTCTATTTCTGCCATCAATAAACAATTCTGAAAATTGTTTACAGAATTGTTTACAATACACAATTTACAACTAATATTGTAAACAATTCTGAAAATTGTTTATTGGCCATTAGACTCAAACATGGAACTCAGTCTTTATTGCCTTGCAAGAAGATATGTCGAGATGTGCTGTATAAACCCCCTACTCTCTCTTTTTCCTCTTGCCAGAAACTCCATCATCTGGATGATAAATGTCATTCTGGTGCTAGAGTTTAACTAGCTAGCAATGAATTTTATTTTATTTCAATATTTATGAAAACTTTTAAAAATGTGACTAAGTGAAAGCATTCTTGTGGGTTGCAATCACTATTTCTTAACATGAGGTAGAGAATACAAATCTTCAGAGTTTCATCCCCTTGCAAGATTGACATTGTCTGGTTGACAAAGTATCCCAATTTGAGCAGTCAGAACAACTCTACATGTTAGGGATACTTTTTATAGTTTTGTATTATTATTATTATTAAATTTGTAGTGTTTGGTGTTTCGCTCTTCCTTTTCTTTGTTATTTTTCTCCCCTTTGGGTGGAAGAAAACATGCAGTGGGGGAATTTAGGCCAAGAAGCCTAAGTTGTAGGAATGACAGCTTCCAGGCTGCAACACTGTGTTCTGTGAAGCCCTCAGAGTAATTAGCAATCTCTTGTAACAGCTGTGAAACTTGTTTCTTGACCTCTTCTGATTACAGTTCTGACACTTTTAGGAATGAACTGGCAAACAGTGTTGGTTTCACAGGTCATTTCGGCATTTGTAGGCGAGGAGTTTGCTGTGTAGGAGAGCCTTTTGACATGGGCCCAGAGGTGGGTCAGGTTGGAGGACGAGTAATCCAAGAAAAACGTCCTATTAGTGTGCAAGGACAGTCAGTTCCCTTGGGCTGAGACTCCAAGGCAGAGCCCATGTCAGAATTTGATAAACCTAAAAAGATACCAGCCAGGTGGGCTCATGCTGGGATAAAAGATACTCTTCTTATTCCTAGAAACACATTGAGAGA
>NW_028083842.1:0-46053 GCF_014824575.4 Sturnira hondurensis | reverse complement strand
GATGTTCTATACTGCTCCAGGAATTCCACTTCAGGCGAAGGACGCACAGTTTTCCACAGCCTGAAAGAAGAGAGTCCAATTTGTGGAGGAGTGTCAGGTCCAGAGATGTCTTTAGCGTGATGGGACTTTGCCCTTTTCACCAGCACTTGGAAAACTTCTTAAGAGTAAACAGAAGCATATCCTCTTCCCCAATTTAAAGGATTAGAGGACCCTGCCAAAAGCCATTTCTAAAGGACCTCTGTATAAATCCTGAGTGTAAGGTTGCTTCAAGGCTTCTTCCTGATAATGTTTTTCAAGTGGAATATAAAGCACTACATAGTCATTAGGCTATTATTGGTAAACGTGGCAGAGAATCAATGTTGATGGGGGAGGACCCATTACTTCCCCTTATTTCTTTTTTAAAAAGATTGTGAAACGTATGATGGGTCTTTTCCACAACATCCTGACTATTTAAAAAGTACAGCGTTCTTTGAGAAGAGATGCACATAGGGCATCAGAGTTAGAATTAAATGAAATATATACCTGTTTGAATTTCCCAAGGACAGCATAATGAGTGACATCTGATTTCCAAGTTATTTGAGAAGTTTGTTCTTGAGATTTACTTTCTGTAATTAGAGGATTCACCCCGATTTCAGAGTCCTGTGGAGGAAAAAAAAGACACCGTATGGATGCTCTCTCACGTCGGGTGTCCCTCCTTGTTGTTAGGCAACTCTCTCACGCATCAAAAGACTGGAAAGTTTCAAGCCATTCTCAAGGAGAGTCTGCGGTTCCCTTGCCTAGAGAAGGTTTTATTGTTTTTTTGCATGTGATTTCAGGTTCAACTCATTAGTGTTCATCAGGCAGTAAACAAAGGATAGCAAAGAAAGAACCATTAAGGCAGCTTCTGAGTCATGATCTATCACCTAAAGAGATACATCACTTTTTAATAGAAACTCATTTTCTGTGTTTGCCTTTGTCATTAAACTAAAAGCAATCTTAGCAAAGCAGGCTTCACAGCATGTTAGAAATGCTTTCTAATGCAAGATCACCCTAGATCTTTCGCTAGCTAATAACTGGCTGCACCTTTTTTCCATCACAGGTGCTCAGGCTTCATTGGATTAGAGCTAGGAAGCCTTCCTCCCAGAGGTTTAGGGATTGGGCTCATTCAGAGTATCTGAGGGGTGAGAGTCCATTATTCCTCCTCGGCTTGAGCACTCTTGGCTCTGAATTCTAGTGTATTCCCCGTTTACAGAAATTAAACCCCAAGGACTAACTTCTCAAATAATTTGGAAACCAGATGTCACTCATTATGCTGTCTTCGAAACTAGAAACACATGCATATTTCATTTAATTCTCACTCAGATGCCCTGTGTGCATCTGTTATCACAGGATGACCTACCATTCAAAATATCTGGCTGTTGTGGAACCGACTGGTCATACTTTTAAGAATGTTTTTCAAAAACTAATAAGGGGCAGTCATGGGTTCTCCTCCCTGGAATTGCTGTTGTGCCATGTTTGCCTATAACTTTCTAAATGCCCATGTATTGCTTTATACTCTATATGAAAAACATGTTCAGGCATAAGAGCCAAACCACTTTACCCTCAGGTTTTATACAGAGGTCCTTTGGGAAATGGCACTTGGCACTGTCCTCTAATCTTTAACTTGGGGGAGAGGGTATGCTTCTGTTTACTTTAAAAATAAAGTAAGCGGAAGTCTCATTGCTGGTGAAGGGGCTGAAGCCTTATCACCCTAAAGGCTTTTCTGGACCTGACCCACCTCCACCCATTTAACTCTCTTCATTCAGACTGCGGTAAACTGTATGTTATCCACATGAACTGGAATTCCTGGAGTTGTATTCGACATCACCTGAGGACGTTTTCCACAAAGTTAAAGGGAAAAATCAATATATTGAAGCGGGAGCTGCTTCAGCAGCTGAAGCAATTATAAATTAAAATTCAACGCCTAACCAAGCAGGAGGTAGTTGAGACTCTGGGTGAAAATGTTGGCTGGTTTAGCCCCTAGACTTGGTTTGCTGGACTTCATCTACAAATTATGGTCTTTGGAGCTGCCGGTTGCTTGCTGATCATAATAATACTTTGTTTACTTTGATGCATTTGCACATTATTTCCCCGGGTTATGTTGTATAGGAGAGCATCAATTGGCAACATTTTTGGAATTTGTACTAGTCATAACCAAAGAGAAGGGGAGAGATTCAGGGGTCCGATTCTCGAGACAGGGAAACATAGCTCAACACCCACAGAAGAAACCAGTGTGGGGTAAGACAGCATGCAAACCACCCCGTAATGAGGTAGTGCCATGGGTGATTCAGCATGCTTTGTACTTAGGCTACTTTGTGGTTTGCATTTCCTGAAGTTATTGCTAATCCTCTCAAAAATCAAAATGTAATCAGTCCTGTTTGTTTTGTTATTTCCTTGTATTTGCATCTTTTCACAGAGGAGTGAACTCAGGAGCTTGGGTCTTGGCAGCTTGTGGAATCCTCTTTTTCTTAATCTTTATTTGTGCTATGATGTAGATGGAAGTTGTTTTCTGGTGACTGTATGAGGGAAGAACGCATAGTAGCTTTCACAGGCCAAAGAGCTACAAGTCATTTAAGAAACAGAAAAGAAGAAGATGGTGGGAACTGATCTGCCTGGTTTCAGGAAGTGTAACTGCATCCCTTGGCTTAGTACCAGTGAGCAAGCTGGGGAACGAAAGCCACAAGAAGACAAAGCTTGTTTCTGCTAGAAAATGGGCCCTCTGCTTCCTCCTTGGCCCCCAAAGCATGATCGTATACTGAGAGACAGGTAGGACTCCTCAGAGGAGGGGAAAGCTAACCCAGGGCTGATCACTTTGCAGGCCATTGTAAAAGGACTTGAGGTGCTGCAGATAAAGGGGAGTAATGGACCCTCACTCTCAGCTATTGTGCTATAGTCCCTTACCCATGTCCTCTGTGGGGAGCGCTTCCTGGCTCTAATCCACTGAAGCCTGAGCACCCCTGATGGAGGAGGCAGTGCATCCCCTTGCCAGCTAGAGCAGAATCCGGGGTGATCTGGCACCAGAAAGAATTCCTAACAGTCTTGTGAAGACTGATTTGCTAAGCATGCTTTAATTAAATGATAAAGGCAAGTATAGAAAATGAGTTTGTTTTCCCAATGTTCTGTAGCCTTATGGGTGATAGACCCTGTCTTAGAAGCCATCTTAATGGTTCTTTGTATACTATCTTCTGTTTACTGTCTGACGAAAATTAAGGAGTTGAAACTGAAGTCCTGAGCAAAACAAAACAAAACAAGACAAAAACAAAAACAAAAGCAAAAAATTAGTAAAAGCCTCCCTCGCCAAGGTTCAGCACACATTCTCCTTGAGAAGTTTTCCAGACCGCTCCCAGTCTCTTGCTCTTTGAGAGAGTTGCCAGGTCGCTCTGGGGCCCTCCCACTTGAGAGAGGAGACTTGCAATGGCATCCTCTTTTCTGCAAAGAACTCTGTTGTTTCTGTGAATCTCCCATTTATAGAAATAAACTTCAAGGACTAACTTGCCAAATATCTTGGAAACCAGATGTCACTCATTATGCTGTCCTGGAAAATTCGAACACATACATATTTCATTAAATACTCTGGTGCCCTACATCCATCTGCTTTAACAGGAGGACCTACCATCCAAATGGTCATGTGGTGGTGGAACAGACACATCATACTTTTAAAAATCCTTTTAAAAAATACATAAGGGGAAGTCATGTGTCCTTCCCTGCCAAAAGTGATTTTGAGACATGTTTACCTATAATTTTTAAATGACCATGTATTGCTTTATACTCCACTTGAAAAACTTTTTCAGGCGGAAAACTCGAAGCTTTCTTACCCTCAGGTTTTATACAGAGATCATTTAGGAGATGTCACTTTGCAGGATCCTGTAAGCTTTTAACTTGGTAAAGAGGGTATGCTTGTGTTTGCTTTACCAAATGAGCTTTCCAACTGCTGGCAAAGAAGGTGAAGCCTTATCAACATAAAGGCTCCTCTGGGAGCAACCCACCTCCAAGCAGTAGACTCTTTCCATCCAGACTTCTCCAAGATATATGTCATCCACCTGAAGGTGAATTCCTGGAACAGTATTCAACATCACCTTAGGAGTTTTTCTACAAAGTTAAATGGGCACATCAATAAACTGCAGCTGGAGTTACTTCAGCAGGTGCAGGACATTCAACTCCTAGTGAAGCAGGAGGCTTTTGAGACCCTCCATGAAAATGTTAGCTCCTTGGACCCCAAACTTTCTTTGATGCAGTTCATCTGAGAATGTGTGTTTTTGGAGCTGCTGGTCATTTGCTGATTCTAATAATTTTTTGTGTCCCTAGATGCAGTTGCAAATTATTTTTTCAGGTCGAGTAGTGTGAGAGAGCATCAAGTGGCAACTTTTTTGGAATATATAGCTGTCATAATCAAACAGAAGTAAATAAATGCCAGGATCCGCTTCTTGGGATATGGAAACATTCCTCAAGAGCCACGTGAGAAACCAGTTTGTGATAAGTAGGCATGTAAGACCACCCCAGTAAAGAAGTACTCCAGTAGGTGATCAGGACTGCTTTGTACTTTGGATGCTTTGTGATTTGCATTTTCTGAAGTCTGTGCTCATCTTCCCCCAAACCAAAATGGAACCAGACCTGTTAGTTTTGCTATTCCTGTGCATTTGTAACATTTTTCAGAGCAGTGAACTTAGGAGGTTGGGTCTTTTCATCTCCTGGGCTCCTGCTTGTCTTAATCTTTATTTGTGTTTTATGATGTATATGGAAGTTGTGTTCTGGTGAATGCATGAGGGAAAAGGACATAGTAACTTTCACAGGTGAAACAGCTACAATTGATCTAAGAAACAAAGAGAAGGAGATGTTGTGAACTTCTCTGTCTGGCTTCAGGAAGTGCAACTGGCTCCAATGGCTGAAAACCGGTGAGGAAGCTCTGGATGGGAGCCACAAAGAGACAAAGCTTGTTTCTGCTAGCAAAAACTGCCTCTGCTTTCTCTTCTGCCCCCAAAGCATGGTCAGATACTCAGAGACAGGTAAGACTCCTCAGAGGAGGGGAAAGCTGACCCAGGAATGATCACTTGGGAGGCCATCATTTAAGGTCTCAGGGTCCTGCAGCCAAGAGAGAGTGATGGACCTTCCTGACCCCCCGTCTATTCATGGGGAAATATCCTATTCCCCATGTCTTTTGAAAGAAGCACTTCCTGGTTCTAATCAACTGAATCCTAAGCACCAATGATGAGGAAGGCAGTTCAGCCCCTTGCCAGCTAGAGCAGGATCTGGGGTGATCTGCCATTGCAAAGAATTCCTAACAGGCCTGTGAAGTCTGCTTCGCTAAGATTGCTTTTAGTTAAATGATAAAGGGAAGTTCAAAATATAATTTTTTCCCAAAGTTCTGTAGCATTTTAGGTGATGGACCCTGACTTAGAAAGTGCCCTAATGGTTCTTTGTATATTATCTTCTGTTTACGTCCTGAGAAATATTAATAAGTTGAACCTGAAGTCCTCTGCAAAAAATAAAATAAAATAAAATAAAATAAAATAAAATAAAATAAAAGAGCAAAAGGTTGTCTAGGAAAGGGTAAGCTTGCTTTCTTCTTGAGAGGGTCGCTGGGACATTCTTAGGCTCTCCCCATTTGAGGCTGTAGCTGTTCCATCCCTTTTCATTTACAGGACTTAATTTTAATTATTTTTTACACTCACAAACCTGTAGAGGCCAATACCTGCCGTACAGCAATGTTCGTTACATCTTTTTTATGAAAAAATTTTAGCCTAACTAACTGCATGGAAGAAACGATGGGTTAAAAGTTTTCAGGGTTTCACAGATAGCATAGTCCTAAGAAAGCATTGATTGGTTGGTACACAAGTGATTTCATGGGTTTATTGGTGTTCTATTTACCAGGAAAGTGACACTGCAGAAAAACCCTCCAACAGAAGTGCTTGGGAAGTCTATTTAAATGGAACAGCATTGTGTTTGTGTATTACTGGAATGGGTTTGTTACCTTACCTTTAGAAACCATTCAGACAGAGCTTGCCTAAAACAGGCTTTGTGAGGGACTTTCTTACTCCCAGGCGATTTTGGAGGTTTCCAACAATTCATAATGGTTCCAACAGAGAGAGATTCACTTGCTTAAGGAAAGTAGACCCCTTCGTCTCCTTTTCATTTTGTTTTGTCCAAGTCAGGTACTTCACGCTACATGCATTTCTTTGCTTCCTCCTTATATTTTATGAGAAAGAATGCTTTGGAGGTAGCTGTACATGGAAGGTATTCTACTTTAAGGTGACATGGTCTTATGCATCCATTGACACATTTCAGAAAGAAAATGCAATTTTAGCTGCTCTTTGTGCTCCAGCTTACTGAGAAAGTGACATTTTGAAAATACAGAAGTGATAAATGCACTCTGTATGATCAGAAACATCATTCCCCTCAGCTTTTCTGAAGTGAGTCTATTGTGTTGGACTTATAAACACTGCCGAAGTTGTGTGCTCACAACCAGTAGCTTTCAAGCATGATTCATTTCAGCATGATTTTGAAGGGTTCAAACAAGTCTTTTCTATTTTCTCCAAGGGCAATGAACTGAATGACAGAAGGTCGACCATTGGTTTCACATTCATTTCAACAGTCCAAACACTGTTTGTCCCAAGCACATCGTAGACTGTACTTGCATGCCTTAATTGGGATATGCTTTTCTCTTAGAAAACAAACACATGAGAAAAGTCTACCCTGTAAGCTTCATGTCCTATACCAGCATTTTTCAATTAGCTAATAAAAAATGTGCTAAACTGATATATAGGGAGAGTCCTTCATCCCAAAGAAGCAAATGCAATGGAGCCCATTCTTATCATATGCAATGGAACTTTTGCAAATATAGACCACATAATTGGACACAAAGCAAGCCTCAAAGAAAAATGGTGAAACAGAGAAGGACACACTTGATTTCATTCTTTTTTAAAAGCAATCCCTTTAGCATCTCCTGCAGAGCTGGTTTGGAGGAGGTATATTTTTTAGCCTTCTATTGTCTGGAAAGCTCCTTATTTTGTCTTGCATTTCAAGGCATTGCTGGATAAAGTAGTCTTTGTCGCAGGCCTCTGGTTCTCATTACTTGAAATATTTCTTGCCATTTCCTTCTGTCTTGGAGCATTTCCATTGAGGATTCAGCTGCTAGTTTTATCGAGGCTCCCTTGTATGTTACTTATTGTTTTTCCCTTGCTGCATTTAAGGTTCTGTCTTTTTTTTTTTTGGAATTTTGCCATTTCAATTATGATGTGTCTTGAAGTGGTCTGTGGGTTTCTCTTGATTGGTACTCTGTGTTCTCTGGATTTGTGTAATTTTTTTTCTTTTATCAAATTAGGGAAGTTTTCCTTCATTACTTTTCCAAACAGGTTTTCTACTCCTGGCTCTTCTTCTCCTTCTGGCATTATATAGATACATTCTCCTTCTCCTATTATATGGATATTATTACATTTCATGTTGTCCTGCATTTCCCTCAATCCTTCCTCATTCTTTCTAAGCCTCTTTTCCTTTTCTTTCTCTTTTCATTTTTTTAACCTAGTTATCAGCTCGCTGCTTTGATTCTCTGCTTCATCTAGCCTGCTCTCGATTCCTTCAACTGTGTTCTTCATTTCAGAAACTGTATTCTTTATCTCTGTGAGCTCATTGAACTTCCTTATAACCATTGCTTTGAACTCAATACGTGATAATTGACTTGCCTCTATGTCACTTAATATTTTTTAGGTGGCTTCCCCCTTTCCTTTCATTTGGGGATTGTTTTTTTGTGTTCCCATTGTTTGTGAGACTCTTGTTGTTAGCCTCAGCTTCTTAAATTGATGTGTTCTGGCCCCATGGGTTTATAGTGTGAACTTCTATGGTAGAATACCTGTGAGATTCAGTGGTTCCATCTCCTTGGTCTCCTGAGCTCACAGGTCTTGAGCTGTAATTTATGTTGGCTCTGTGTTTGTCTTTGGGTTTTGATTGTTGTTGGGTCTGTTCTTGGTGAGTCCTTCCCACCACCTGGTTAAGTGGGAGTCACTCTTTCCACCACCTTTTGTATTCTGTTGTACAGGTGTGGACAGGTTGTGTTGAAGCTGGTTCTTCCATGTGTACAGGGTTTTGAGGATTCTGTCTTGCTCTTGCTCAGTTGTTTGTTCTGAGTAATTTCTCCACCATATAGTTGTATTTCCAGATATGTCCTGGATTGAGTTAGGTTAGCTTCCGCTCCCTCCTTCACCTTCTTCTGTTGTTATCTTTTGTTGGTTCCTTTGTTGTTGGGTTACCTCTTTCAGCAGGTATCCAGGTGTTCACAGCTTTCACCTACTTTTTTGTGATCAGTTTAAAGGAAAAGGCAGATTGGTTTAAGACAGCAGGATTGTAATCCATGATATTTACAGTACCAGCACATAGAGAAGAGATGGGAGATCCTTTGGAGGTGTGTAGTGTGAACCATGATATTCCATCCAACTAGCCACTTTTTAGAAATGGTGGAAAGAAGATAAGACTCTTGTTGGGGGTGGGGAAGAATTGTGAGTTGGATCTACAAAGCAGTGAGGTTGTGGGAGGTCAGGTTCTGTGGTAAGGTTAGTAGTAAAGGATAGAAAATAGGTGTAGTGTGTGAGAATAGAGTTAACCACAACATTAATAAAGTTTAGGAAACTGTTAAGAGGGCTAATGTTTGGGAAGGGTGCTGTGTAGTATTTACAATTGTATGGAACACACTGTTCTATTTTAGTAGTGATATTCACTTGGGATATTATGGCAAGCAGTGCTGGCATGACAGGTCGCTTGCTCTTTAATACATTTATGAAAGAAAAGAAGGTGGTTTAAACACCAAATAAATTGACTATAGGTGATAGGGAGATATGGCAAAAACCATGAAGGTATTGTGTTATACTAATGTGTAGTGTAGGAAACTGGTGATAAATCACCCTCCTGCTTAAAAATTTTTCAAGGATTCCCTGTACTTTCCAGGATAACATTCAAATTAACATTCACACGCAGTACATTTTTGCTACCTCCAAATTAATTGCACCTGAGAGTCCAGTCACTGGAATGTCTTCATGCAATAGGGCACATGCAGGTTAGGACACATGCAGGTGCACACATGAGCCTGTTTAGAATGTACCCCCCAGGTTTAACACCGCCCATGTATAAAAATATAACTATGACCCAAATATAAAATTCTGTTCAGTCAGGTGATGAAAAAGGAATACCATATGATCTCACTTATAAGTGAGATCCACTTATAAGAGGAACCTAACCAGAAAAATAAACAAGCAAGCAAAGTATAACCAGAGACAATGAAATTAAGAACAAACTAACAGTTCCCAGAGAAGAGGCTCAAGCAGATAATGGGGGAAGAGGGAAGAGTGAAGGGTTTTCAGGAATATGTACAAAGGACACATGGACAAAACCAAAGCGGTAGGATCAAGGGTGGGGAGTGGGGATGGCTGCGGTGGGGGTGAGTGTTGGAGAAAATGGAGACAACTCTAGTTGAAAAACAATTATACAAGTTCTGTTCAAAATGTGATAGAATCTAAATGTAATTCATGATATCAGCTTCATAAAATCCTCAATTTATTTAGTATTATTCAACATTGCAAAAATTTCCATTAAGCTCTAAACTATAGAGTAGGACTGCCATCTTTGGACAGATCTAGCACACCACATCAAATAAACTACTTAATTTTATGACTACTGCTTCTGTGTGCAGGAAGGGCATGTGCAATTGAGATATAGTGCCAGTAACATACATGTTAATACATGTTATATGGTGTTGGTAGGTATGCATTTTCCACTTCACTCTTCTTCAGCATCCAGCTGGTCCTACATCTAACTACAAAAGTATAGTGATAGAGGAACCTGGACCTCTATGAGCTCCAATTGATTCTTTTTTGTGTTGTCACATCCTACACCTGGATTGTCAAAATAATTTTCACCACGGGGCCACATCAGCCTTGTGGTTGCCTTCAAAGAGGCAAAATAATTTTAGAAATGTACAAGTGTAACTACTCCTTAACTGTTAAGGAGTTGAAATCACATTAAGTCCTTTGAAGGCAACCGTGAGGCTGATATGGCCCCCAGTGGAAATCAGTTTGACACCCCTGCACTATATCATTTAAAGAGGAAATGCTTAGAGTAGTAATAGCCAAAATGGAGGAAAGGAGTAAAAGTGTTGAGAATGGAGGACACAAAAGGACAGAGTGGGTGACTAAAAGGGTAAAAAATAAAACAGTCGAAGGAGGGAAGAAGAGAGTTTCTCAATATCAGGCTACAGATTGCTTATGTCTTCTTGCTATTACTGTTATTAGTTAAATGTTAAAATCTCTTTTCCTCTTTTGTAATATCCTCAGTCATGACTGGCATAAAAACAAAGGAGTAGGCAGCAGAAAACCTTGAAGTTTCTTCAGGTTGCCTGACCACCTCATGCCAGGTTTCTGCCACACTACATTTTATAGCAGAAAAATAAAATCATTAAAATTGCTTCTACATAAGAGACATTGAAAGGCCTGGAAGAGGACATGAGCAGACAGGAAGACAGTAGACATGGAATACTTCTTGAGTACCCTGCCAGAAAGCTCAACGTGTTACCCTTTCTTCTCTTTCTTTCCTTTCCTTTTTTTTTCTTTCCTTCCTTCCTTCCTTCCTTCCTTCCTTCCTTCCTTCCTTCCTTCCTTCCTCTCTCCCCCTCTCTCTCCCTCTCTCAAGATTTTATTTATTTATCTTTAAAAAGAGGGAGGGAAACAATCCTTGGCCCACAATCTAGGCACCAGACACATGTCCTGGCCGGGAATTACACCAGCAACCTTTCAGTTTGTGGGACAACACCCAACCCACTGAGCCACACTAGTCAAGGCTGTTAATTTTCTTGATGTGAGTCAAAACTGGTTCCATAGAACCCAACTCCCTGCCCTGAGATAGAATTGGATGGGTGGAGTATGTGTGGGGGTGGGGGTATGTCAAAGGAAGGAAGCTATAGTGGGGGCAAAATAAACCCCAAGAAAGTGGTTTGATCTTACATTTGGGAATGTCACCTTCCCATTTTAGGGCCAGATGTATTAATCATGGCTCCTCATCACCCGTAATTTTGATGACTGGCATTTACCTCCCCAGTCCTGAGAATCATACCCAGTCAAATATCACACTAGCCTGGAGTTTTTTCGCCCTTCTGTGAATTTTATTGCCTTGTATTGATCATTTTGCATTCCTGATTTATCTCCCTTAACAACATTAAAGAAACATTACTTGCAATTTCAGACATTAAATAGAAGTTTAAAGGGCAGTATAATAAATCCCCATTTACCTCTTATTACCAATTTTCAACCATAATTGACATTTAATGTATTTCTTTGACTTTAAGCTCCTTAATGGAGAGAAGTATTACTAATAAATATTTGAGGTAAATTCGATCATAATTGATGTGGCCTGGTTATTTTTGACACCTCATTTAAGTGGTTGAGATGTTTTTTCTCCCAGTTTCTCTTAGATCTGTGCATTTCCTATTATATAGAAACACATCTCTTTTGTCTTAAAAAGTCAGGTTTCACTTTTCTCAGTTGTACGTGGGCTCTAGTAACTCTGACATGCATCTCATTGGTTGATGTCAAGTATGAAGGGGAGAACCCAAGTGAGCTCACTGTGTTATAAGATTGCAAAGACAAGAAATAAAGTGACCTAAAGATTAACATTTTATTTAGAATGAATATTTTGGAGCCAGACTAGGTGTATATTCTCTAGTTCTCATGATATTCAGTTAGATCTACACGATACCAGTAAAATCTAAAAAAATTGCCAGAGAGGCTGATGTTTTTCTTTTAAATTATTTTAAGACTCAGGTAGCCAAAACTACTTTGTCTAGGAGTGCTAAGTGTGGGAAATAGAGGAAGGAGAGGGGTTTTCTTCTGTTCACCACACCCAGTCTTATATGAATGGTGATATGACAATAAGCTATTTTCTGGTGATATTTTGTACTAATATTAGGAAAAGTTTTTAAGAGTACAATGACTTTAAAAATAATTATTTTTTCAATTGCAGTTGACATATAATATTATCTTAGTTTCAAATATACAACAGAGATTACACATTTATATAACTTACATAGTGATCATCCTGATAAATCTTGTCCCCATCTGACACCATACATAGTTATTATGATTGTTTTTACTATGTTCCCTATGCTGTGATTTATATACTTATGACTTTTTTGTAACTACCAATTTGTACTCCTTAATCCCTTCACCTTTTTCACCCATCCCACAACTCCCCTCCCATCTGGCAACTATCAAAATGTTCTCTGTTTTTGGAATCCCATTTCCATTTTTTCTATGATTATTTTATTTTTTTAAGATTCCACATATAGGTGAAAGCTTATGGCAATTTTATTTACCTGACATATTTCAATCAGCACAATACACTCTATGTCCATCCATGTTCTTGCAGATGGCAAGATTTCATTATTTTTAAAAAGATTTTATTTATTTATTTTTAGAGGGGAAGGGAGGAAGAAAGCAACAAATATCAATGTGTGCTTGTACTCATGTGGCCCCTACTATCAACCTGGCCCACAACCCACATATTTGCTCTGACTGAGAATCAAATGAGTGACCTTTTGGTTTACAGGCTGGCACTCAATTCACTGAGCCACACCAGCTGGGGTGGAAATTCTTGCGTACTTATTTCATACCTGAGTGTTTGGCCAATCCAAAAAGGTCACAGAGGAGACAAGAAAAAAAAAGAGTTTGAATTTCTGGCTCCTATATGGCTTCCCTGTGATAAAAATGATTTAAAAATTGACATAAAATGTCTCTCCCCTTTAAAATATTTTAATTAGGATCCTAGTGCCCTAACTCCTTCTAGGTGATATGATTAGTTTGCTCTACAAGTTATGTAAAAGATTTGACATGTTTAGCCTCACTTAGGATGTTGTGTAAAGGGGCATCCAAACTTGGCAGTTATGATCTGGCCAAGACAAAAGGCTTCAGTTCACAACTTTACTTCTCTCATTGTGGACAAAATTTTCTTACTATACCTTCTTTCACCTGTCATGCTTCTCCCTCTTTGATCTTAGGCCCAGAACTTGTTTTCCTTTATGTCTATAGTAGCAGGATTTTTTCTAGCTTAATTATGTCATTAGCATAGTTCTGTAAACTAGATGGCCTTGCACTGCAGTGTCATGTCTACCTAAGATGTAGTAGTATTCAGCTTACTATTTTTCCATAAAAATAGAATTAATTAAAGGTAGAATATTTAAAGTTTTAAATTTGTATTCATCATTAAACTATTAAGATGTAGAACAATGCAGACATAGTTTAGGTATAGAAGAGTGTGCTTAACTATGTGACATAGATTAAAGTGGTATAAAAGTTCAGGTGAAAGAGAAAGACGTGGGGGTTAAAGCAGTCATGGAGGGTTTCACCAAGATAGTGGGACTTCAGCTAGGTATTAAGAGTAAGTGCCTTTTCCAGTTAACCAGTTTAATTTTTATTAACAAACATTATTTTGAGACACTATTATTTGCCAGGGACAGTTCTTGGTGCCAAGCCTATAAAGATAAGTGAAATGGAGTCCTTGGCTTTATGGAGATTTTAGCATAATGAGTGAAGAAAAAAACATTAATTCACAATAGCTAGTATTTAATTTCAGTTGAGCAAGTCTATCTCCTTCAATTTCTCTCTAAATTCTAATCTGAATGCCCACTTTGATGAAGAGCAAGAACAGTCAAGACCAGAAAGATTGAGAATGATCCCAAAGTAAAACCATTTCTTTTTGACTACCTCTAAAAATCTTGTGGCAGATCAGGAGAATACCATCTGTGCCTTTACTTTCTCACAGGGTCAGAAACCTTTTGAAACAGCTTTCTCCTGCCCCGTCATTTCATTCTGCTTCCTGAGTATTCCCCACCCTCATCCTTTCTAAAAAGAAGTCATTTTGCCATTTTATTCTCTTTTTTTTCCTTCTGCTGTTCACAAGAAGAAAAAAACAGACCAAAAAGAGACCTCTGCACTTTTCTCTTTCTCCTCTTCCATCTAGTTTTTCATTCTTTGAAGGTCTCATGTTGCTATATATCCAAATTTGCATTAAATGGTGAAGATAGCCTGAGAGTGTGGTCACTTTCTCTATTTAAAGGGATCAGTGTTTGTGTTCTGTGTTCATTTAAGATTTAACTAATCAGAAAATAACATTTAAATTCAATATACAGAAGTTCTTCACCTCATTCTTGTGAATCAAGAAATGTGCTCTGTGTATATTTTCAGTGAGAAATGATTTGCTGATATTTTTAAGGATTGCTCCTTCTAAAATGCAAGAATCCCAGGTTTTTTTAAAATAGTTTTGACATTCATTGTCTGTGTAAGAACATTGCACTAGGATTATAATTGTTTTAAAACAAGTTATTTTGCACTCTGCCTCAGGCGATACAGAAAATGGAAGATCTCCTTTGGCTGATGTAGCTCGGTGGGATTGAGCATGGGCCTGCGAACCAGAGTATCACAGTTCCATTCCTGGTCTGGGCACATGCCTGGGTTGCGGGCCGGTTCACAGTGGGGGACGCATGAGAGGCAACCACACATTGATATTTCTCTCCCTCTCCTTCCCTTCCCCTCTAAAAATAAATAAATAAAATCTTAAAAAAATATATATATATTAAAAAATGGAAGATCTATTTTTTACAGTTACAGTGGATGTACATTATATTAGTCTCAGATGTAGAACAGAATGATTAGATATTTATATACCTTACAAAGTGATCCACTGATAAGTCTATTACTCACCTGACACCATACCATACTTATTACAATATAATTGACTATATTTCCTATGCTGTACTTTACATGTCCATGACTATTTTTATTAGAAATAGAATTATGCTATGTTATTATTGTGGTAAAAATGCATAACATTTATCATCTTAACCAATTCTAAGTGTTCAGCTCAGGAGAGTTAAATACTTCACACTGTTGTGTAGCTAATCTGTAGAACTTTTTCCCCTTGCAGGGCTGAAACTATGTCCTCTTTACATGAAAACTTTCTGTTTCCTCCTTCTACAGCCCCTGGCACCCACCATTCTACCTTCCATTTCTATGATTTTGACTACTCTAGTTGCTTCATATAAGTGTAATCATAAAGTGTTTATATTTTTTACTGCCTTATTTCATTTAGTATTGTGTCCTGAAGGTTTATCTATGTTGTAGCATGTTTCATAATTTCCTTTCCTTTTTGAGCCTGAATAATATTCTATTGTACTTGTATACTACCTTTTTCTTATCCATTCACCCATCAGGGTTGCATCCATCTGTTGCAAATAATGCTGCTGTGAACATGGGTGTGTAAATATCTCTTTGAGATCCTGTTTTTAATTATTCTGAATACATACCAAAAAGTGGGATTGCTGAATCATATGGAAACTTTATTTTTAATTTTTTGATGAACCTCCATACTGTTTTCCGTAACAGCTGTACCATTTTACATTCCCACCAACAGCACACAAGGGTTGGAACCCAATGATTTAAAGATGCATTTTTACTAGATACATTCTTACTACTACTTTTAATGTAAAATAGAGGAAGATTTCTTTTCCTTTAAGTGCAATAAAGATGGCCCAAAATTTAGATTCAGGAAAAAAAAAAAACAGTGAAAAATGAAGCACATATCCAGAAGTGACCTTACTTGAGGGAAGGTGAGTGTTATACCAGGCCCTCCTAAAAGAATAGGAGCTGGTGCATAATATAAAGTATACAGTCATGCAGCTGAGAGATTTCCAGCAGAGACTCTTTCCTGATCTGGGAATCTGTTCTTCACTTTCTTGGATACTTTGTAAAACCAGGACTCTTTCTTCCCTGCTTTCACCATAATATTTTCATAAGACATGTATTAGCCTTAAATTATTTAGATCTCTGAGTCATTATTTGCGACTTGGGGGCAGAGGTAAATGAGTTCTGTATAAGCAGGTGTGAGGATTATACATTCACAGTATCCTGGGGAGCTAACCTTAACAGAAAGGTAGATGGGTGAAACTTTTTCTAATTGTGATTTAGCTTTATATGGAGTCTCCAGCTGGCAAGGCAAGAGCCTTCTTTCCCCTTCTTCTCTCCTCTAACCCAATATTTTTCCCACCTGTTCTTCTGAGGTCCTTTAGTAAGAGTGATTTATTTGGCTGCCCTTGAAGGTATTTAATCTTCGAGGCAATCAAAAATGAATATGGATTAGAAGATTATTCCATTAGATCACACTGCAGTGAATATTCCTGAGCTTTACCCAAACAGAAATTTAAAGAAAAACAAAGCCAAAATTATATAGGTTATTGGAAAGTGGTTCCAATCACTGTCTCACATCTCAGTGCCAGTCTTCCACCTATTAATACACAATGACAATCAGTTTCTGTTGCATTGGACAGCTTTTGGACATTTAGAATTAGAGAAGACGCCAAGACATTGCTTGCTGCATAGAGCAGAGGTTCATAAACTCATTGAAACAGCAGATGATGGACCCCATAACCAGAGATTCTGATTCAGTAGACCTGCATTAGAACCAAGATATACGCATTTTTTAAAGATTTCGTTTATTTGTTTTTAGAGAGGGAAAGGAATGAGAAAGAGAGGGAGAGAAATTTCAATGTGTGGTTGCCTCTCATGCTCCCTGTGCTGGGGACCTGGCCTGCAACCCAGGCATGTGCCCTGTCTGGGAATTGAACCAGAGGCCCTTTGGTTTAGAGGCTGGACTCAATCCACTGAGCCACGCCAGCCAGGGCAATATCTGCATTCTTCATTAACACCTGGGGTGATGCGGATGCAGATGATACAAACAAACCATATGTTGAGAAAGACCCGTGTTTTATTTCGGGATACACCTAGGGATAATGTTAAATAATCATGCAGATGCCCAGCCTTATTGCAAACCCAGTGAATAAGAGCCTACAGGAGTAAGACCAAGGCATCTTTTTAACAAGTTTTCAGGGAGATTGTGATGAACCATTGTCTTATCATTAAGTTGACCCTCTTCCCACTTCTAACAACTTTATTGAGGTGTAATTTGAATACTATATACTTCATTTGTTTAAATTACAGAAGTTGATTTTTGGGGGGTAAATTTGCCAAGTTGTGTAGTTATCACCACAATATAGTTCTAGAACATTTTCATCACCCCCTTTAGATTTCTCATATCCATGTATGGCAAATCCCTGTTTCTACTCCCCATCCTATGCATTTTTTGACATTTCATATAAATGGAATCATCTGAGGGCTTTTTTTGAGTCAGCCTTCTTTCACTTAGCAAAATGTTTATGACATTTACACTAGTTTTCAATTACTGCTATACCAAATTAGCACAAACCTCGTGGCATAAAACAATATAAATTATCTTATAGAACCAAAGGTCAGAAGTCCAAAGTGGGACCTATGAGGCTAAAATCCAAGTATCGTCAGAGATACGTTCCTTCTGGAGGCTCTAGGGAGAAATCCACTCCCTTTTTTTCCAGCTTTTAAGGCGACCAGCTTTTCTTAGCTCATGGTCACACCACTCTGACATTTATTTCCATTGTCCCTGTTATAAGTACCCATATGATTAGTTAAGGATCTTGAGATGAGAATATTGTACTGGACCCAATATAATCACATCTGTAAAGTCCCTTTTGCTATGCAATGCATTCACAGATTCCGGAAACTAAGAACAGATATCTTTATTTTGCCCACGCAAGGTTAATTTGTGCAGGAACACATATCACTATTTTGTTCCTTTTTATTGCTGAATAGTACTCTATTATGCAGACATACTGCATTTTGTTTATCCATTCACCAGTTAAAGCATATTTGTGTTGTTTGCACTTTTTGACTATTATAACGTGTGCTGCAATGAACATTGACATGCAAGTCTTTGAGTGAAAGTGTTTCTATTTCTCCTGAGTAGGTATCTAAGAATGGAATTGGTGGGTCATTTATTTTATCCTGGTTTAATTATTAATAGTTCCTTTCTTTAGTCTCATAATTGCCTTGGTTTGGGTAATAAATTATATGGCCACCTTAATTATAGTAGCTTATACAACAGAAAGCATATCAATCAATGTAGTCCCACCACACATCCCCAAAATATTCAGGTGGAATTAGTAACACTAATAGTAAACTTGATATAGAAGCGTGGGGAGTAACTGCAGTTCTTCGTGTGGAGAACTTTCCAAACTTAGATATATTTTTAAACTAAATGAAAAAACAAACAAACATATATACACCAAAAACAGAAGTGTTGAAGGATGGAAGGCGGGAAAGAAAAGGAAAGCAACCAGGGGTCTAAATTTAGTGCTTGAATATTTCTATCTGTGAAATCCTCACATTACAAGGTCAGGCAGGCAGCAAAGTGTAGGTAAAAGTAAGTAAGGAGAATCTAAAATCTAGAAAGAATGTAGTAAAATCAGGTAAGAGGAATTATAAATTCTGAACTTAAAAATGATTACAGGACATATGAACAGTGCCAAGTAGGGCCCTTCCCTACCTGCCATGGGGTTACCCACCTCTCAAGAGGTCTCTCTGCCTGACCCCAACCATGCATTCTTCTCAAGTACATGCCTTCCGATTTAGTCAGCTTCAAGACTTCTGTGCTGCTCTCTCCCCACAACCTCTCTAATGGTCACTATGAAGATCAACCTCTTGTTGATGTCAGACCACAGAAAAAAACAAGCTGTGACAGAAGTACAACATCCACTCCATGCCTATTCACAAGGAGAAGGTGGTCCAGGTGGTTTGAGGACATTACACAGGCCAGCAAATCAGCAAGGTAGTATAGGTGTAAAGAAAGAAATATGTCATCTCCATTGAGGGAGTGGAATATAAGAAAGCTAACCATGCCACTGTTAATGTGCGCATTCACCTGACTAAAGGGGGCATTACCAGGCTAAAAATAGACAAATATTGGGGAATATCTTTAATTCAAAGTCAAATCTCAGAAATTTGAAAAGAAGAACAGCAAACATAAGGAAGAACTTATTCAGAAAATGCAGGAGTAAATATAACCAGTTACACAACCATAGTTTAGCTCTAGATTTTTAGCCTGGTGTGTATTCCTTTGAAATTTTTCACGATGTCTCTGGAGTATTTTGTTTCCTCCCAGTTTTGTAATTGATATGGGACTCTGTAAATGTGTTGTTGGTATTTTGATTAATTTTATGAATAAAAATGAAAACTGTTTCTTAAATTCAAATGAATAAATAAACAAATAAAAATGACTGCAGCCCTGGCCAGTTTGGCTCAGTTGGTTACAGTGATCACTCTCTCTCTCTCTCTCTTCCTCCCCCTTTGTCACTCTCAAAAAAGCACTGAAATAAATGTCCTTGGGTGAGGATAAAAAAAAAACTGCAAATTTTCTGTCTTTTGTTTTATTTGTGTGTGAGCAAGTAAGAATGTAAAGGCTACATTCCTCATACATCCTAGCTACTAGATAGGGGCAGAGGCTAGGCTAGCAAGCCCCAAAGTTTACTGTGCACAGAATCACCTGGTCATTTATTTAAATGCAGGTTCCTGGATTCCAAACCCTGGAGATTGTGATTCAGTTGGAGTGCTGGAGAAGCCAGGAATCTGCATTTTAACTGGTCCCCACATAATAACACTTCATAAGTAATTTTAGGGCTTCTGGTCAAGATAGCAGCCTAGGTAAATGGTATACTATTCTCATCTTCCCATGACCATTTCAAAATTACAACTAAACTACAGAACAACCGTCATTCAGGAGCACCTAAAGACTAGCTAAACAGAAGTCTGATCCCCACTATGAGAAGCATGGGGTCCCCTAGGTCAAGGTTTCAGTGCCAGGAAGCCAAGTTCCTATAACTTCTGACTTTGAAAACCAGTGGGGGTTAAGGCTGAGTGAGGCAGAAGGCTGCTGGTACCACAGGAGTTCCTCTTAAAGGGCCCACTTATGTACTAATTCTGACTCACTTCCTTTGAGCTCCAGCACTGAGGCAGCAGCTCTAAATGCAGGGGACATACTAGGAGGAACTGAGTCATCTAGCTTCAGGGTGAAGGCTGGAGGGGCAGCTTTCTTCCAACAGAACGGCTGGCAGAACCCATTGTTACCTTGGTGGGCCCTCCCCCAACCCACACCCCCTAGCCAGCAACCTGGCTAATCATTCTCCCTGCCCCACCCAACCTACCAGCTTAACTGAGCTCCTTCCAATGACTTTTCCACACAAATGGCCTATCTTGGCTCATGCTGAAGATTCCTAAAATCTCTCAAAAGTTCACAAACAACCTGTATCCAACCTCAATGTGCCCTGTATCTCTTGCTAAGTGATTACAGGCCTGGCACTAGCAATAGCCATTTTGGGTCCTAGCTTAGCCTTTCTCAGATACCTCGAGTGTAGAGGGCCCAGGAGAAGTGGCAACCATCTGTAGATTACTTTGTAGGACATTCTGAGAGGTCCTGGGCTGGATACACGCAGCAGCCTCCCAAGAGACTCCAGAACCAACATACCTGGTTACCATTTGCAGGCAACTCCACAGCACCAACCAACATGCTGCAGAAGCGACACACTCAAAGGGTAGATGCAGTAGGCATCAGAGTCTTGATAAAGTGAGTCCAGCAAACCCAGAACTGTTAAACACTTTATGATGTGCCCAGAGAAAAGATAAAGTATTGGGAGCAAATTACTTGGTAATGTCTGTCAGTTACAAAGCGAAGATATTTGCACTGTGTAGACATTTGTTGGCTGTATGTGTAGGTATGATAAGGGACTTAAGAGTGGGGAAATTTTAGTTTAAGATAAATAGTTATAAGCCAGTAAGTAATGCATATGTTAAAGCTGTTATTGCAGAAACTACAGATAAGGCCCATTCTGACTACTGGGAGAGTAAACCGACCTCCGGTGGCATAGCTAAAGGCCACTGCCTGGGGCATGGCTGGAGACATCTGAGCTACTGTGTTTCTGTGAGAGTCAGATGACCACCTGGGAACAGCTAACATTCTTACTACTTACTTACTACTGCCCAGGGTAAGAATACTGTAGTTTTGAAAAATGTAATTTTCCCTGAATTTCAAAACCCCTCTCTGTACTATAAAAAGGACACTTCTGTGTTATAAAACGCTGCCTTGAAAGAAAATGTAAGATGGTCTCTTAGGATATGAACCCGCAATTTTCTCAGATTGTGGACCATTTGAATAAAGTGCCCATTAAGATTCAATCCCTGTCTCTGCTTATTGGGTTCTGAAAGTGACAGGAAGCATGAATGCCAGTCTTTAATAGCTTAAGTTATACACCTTATAGAAACAAATTCTATCTGTAAATTAGAAGAGGGTTGCTAGTCTTTGCATTTCCTAAGCACACCTTGGTGAAGGTACAGGTAGAAATCATTTTTTTTTAAATTTATACCCTCTCATTTAATTTTTTCACTATGTAGTATTTTATTTCATATTATTCATTATTCTTTCAGTGGGGCTGTATTTTCTGCTGGGAAAAATACTTAGGAAAAATTGTAGCATAAAAGTTCACTCTCCTTCAAAGATCATGTAGTCTTATGCTAGCTTTCACACATTGGCTGATAGAAAATAATTCCAATAGCTCTTTCATTATCAATCAATCCATGGAATTGATATATAAAATACATACTTCATCAGAGTGCTGATAACATGACATACGATCTGAGACACCACTCATTTTGTATTGTCCTGAAATGAGTACAGTCATAAGGCACTAAACAGTGGAGATTTCTTTTGTTGTAAACTATTTCATATGAAATATTTTGATTCCTGAGTAATTTATTGAAGTGCAAATGCTTCATTGCCATATTATCAGTGTGGAATGCTCTTGGAATACAGAAAGTGTACTTTTAGGGTTCTATTCAATTAGACATTCACAATTCTGTACTAAGTTAACATAGTACAGCCTACATGCATTTTGTATTTAGGCTATGTTTTTCTCCTGGAGAAAATCCATTGGGGAAAACTGTGGAATGGATGCCTACAGCATTTCATAAGTGTCACAGTCCTATGCTTGTGTTCAGAGATTAGTTGACAGAAAGGTAATTCAGAGCCCTTTTGCTATCAAACTTACCACTAAAGTGACATTTGAGAAAATACTTCAACAGCAGGGCTGAAAACACTATGTATTACCATAGACACCATTAATTTCCACCTCTACTGCAAGGAGTATATTGACCTGGCATGATAAACACTGCAGACAGTTTGCTTAAAACTCTCTTCATAGGAAACTTACTTATTCCCAAGTAATGAGAAAGGGTCCCAACAATCCATTAGTGTTTTCTCAGAGAGAAATCAACTTGGTGACAGAAAGTGGACTGTAGGTTCATAAACATTTTTATATAGCTTAAATGGCTTTGCACAAGTCTGGTAGTACACAGTCAAAACACATCTCAGCCTTCCTATGCTTTAATATGGGAAAGAATACTGTGAAAGTACCTGTACTGCAGACGCTCTTTCTACTTCAAGATGCCACAGTCTTATGCATCTGTTCACTGATTTGAGGACAGAAAGGTGTTTCCAGAGCTATTTTGCTATCAGACTCACCACATAAGTCATATCTCAGAAAGATTGTTCAACACAAGTGTTAAAAAAGTCTGTATGATGAGAGACACCATTCGTTTTATCTTCTGAAATCAGTACCTTGTCCTGGGATTAGAAATACCACCGAACGTGCATGCTTAAAACCTGTTGTGTAGAAAACAGTCTCATTCTGGAGTGATTCATAATGGTTCAACAGATTCACTACTATTGTATCATAGAGAAACGCACTGAGTGACTGAAAATAAACTCTTCATGTTCATTTCGACACTCATAAAACTTATTGTCCAACTCATGAAGGCCGTGCTTGCACGTCTTAGAGTGGTATGGTTTTTCAGCTGGAAAAAAATACTTTGGAGAAAACTCTAGAAGCTCATTCTTTATGAAAGATCACACAGTCCTGTGCTAGCATTCAGACATTTGCTGAGGAAAATAATTTCAGTACGTCTTTTGCTATCCCCCACTCCTTGCAATTGGTATTTAAGAGACATACTTCAACAGAGCCCTGAAAACAGTTCACAGTATCTGAGAGGCTACTCATTAGATCTTCTATTGAAATAAGTACAGACCCCATAAAGCGCCAAACAGGGTAAATGGAGTTTGTTGGAAACCTGTTTCACACAAAATGTTTTCATTCCAGAATAACTGAGAAAAGTAAAAACTCTTCACTACTGTATTATCAGAGTGAAATGCTCTTGGAGCCCCATAAGTGTATTTTAGTTTTCTATTCACTTAATTCCTTCACAATTCTGTATGAGGTTACATAGTACAGACTACATGCATTTCCTACTTAGGCTATGCTTTTCTCCTAGAAAAAAATCCATTGGGGGAAAACTGTGGTATGGATGCTTACATCATTTCATGAGTGACATAGTCCTATGCTTGTGTTCATGCATTAGTTGATACAAATGTAATTCAGGAGCCCTTTCCCTATCAAACACACAATGAAAGTGACATTTCAGGAAAATACTTCAACAGAAGGGCTGAAAACACTATGCATTACCACAGACACCATTCATTTTAACTTGCACTGAAAGAAATATATTAACCTAGCATGATAAACACTGCAGACGGAGTTTCCTTAAAACACTCTTCATAGGAAACATGCTTATTCCCAAGTGATGTGCAGGGGTTCCAACAATTCATTAGTGTTCTTTCACAGATAAATGGACTTGGCGATAGAAAGTGGACTGTAGGTTCATAATTACTTTGATATTGAGAAAATGGTTTTGCCCAAGTCAGGTAGTACACAGTCCATGCACATCTCCACTTCCCTACACTTTCATACTGGGCAGAATACTTTGGAAAAAACCTGTACTGCAGAAGCTCTTTCTACTTCAAGATGCCACTGTCTTATGTATCTGTTCACTGATTTGAGGACAGAAAAGTGTTTCCAGAAGCTCCATCACTATGAAACTTGTCGCAAAGTCATATTTCAGAAAAATGCTTGAACAAAAGTGATACATACAATCTTCATTTTGAGAGACATCATTCTTTTTGTCTTCTACTTTAATGAGTACAGTCATAAGCTGCTAAACAGTGGAAATTTCTTTTGTTGGAATCCACTTCAAGTGAAATATTTTGATTCCTGAGTAATTTATTAAAGTGCAAATGCTTCACTACCATATTTTCAGTGTGGAATGCTCTTGGAATCCCGAAAGTGTACTTAAAGGTTTCTAAACACTTAGACATTCACAAGTCTGTACTAAGTTACTTAGCACAGTCTACATGAATTTGTCATAGACTATGCTCTTCTCCTGGAGAAAATTGTAACCCTGAAAATAAAGCTAACACTAATGCTAAAGCTATATCTAGCCCTAGCATTAGCCTTAGTTCTAACCTTAGCCTTTACCCTAACTCTTCACATAATGTAACCCAAACTCTAACACTAGCTCTGACCCTAACCCAACTTCTTAACTAAAACCCTAATCCTAACCCTAACTCTAACCCTAACCCTAACCCTAACCCTGACACTAACCCTAACCACTAAACCTAGCACTAACCCTAACACTAGCCTTAACCTAATTTTAACCATAAGCATAACTCTAGCCTTACCACTAACCCTAACCTTAACACCAGACTTAGCCCTGACCCTGAACCAAACCCTACTCTAATCTTATCACTAACCCTAGTCCTAACTCTAATTCTATCGCTACCCCTAACCCTAGACCTAACTTTAACCCTAAACATAACGGTATCCTAACCCTGACACTAAAACTAAACCTAACCCTAGCATTAGACCTAAACCTAAAACTAACCCTAACCCAAATCCTAACCATTAACCTTACCCTTGGCCTAAACCTAAACCTAACTGTAACAGTATTCTTACCTTAACCCTAAACCTAAAACTAACCCTAACTCTAACACTAGCTCTAGCCCTAAACCTTACCCCAACCCTAATCCTAACCCTAACCCTAGCCCTAACACAAACCTTAACCCTAACTCTAACCCTAACTGTAGCCCTAACTCTATTTGTACAGCTAACCCTAGCCCTAGCCCTAATTCTCACCCTAGTCTTAGCCCTGACCATTACCCTGATGCTAACCCTAGCCCTAGCCCTGACCCTAACCCAAACGCTAACCCTAACCCTAACTCTAAACAAAATCATAGCCCTAACCCTAACCCTAACCGTAACCCTAACCCTAAACCTAACCCTAACCCAGATACTAATCCTAACCATAACCGTGCCCCAGCCCTAACCTTAGCCATAACCCTAACCATAATTCTAGCCATAACCCCAGACCAAAACCTAACCCTACGTAACCCTAACTTTATCCCTATCCCTATCTCTAGATCTAACCCTAAACCTACCCCAAACCCTAGGCCTAATTTCAACACTAACTCTAACCCTACCTCTAGCCCTAGCCCTGACCCTTACACTAACCTTAAGCCCAACTCTTACCCTAACTGTTACCCTAACCATAGCCATACCTAACTCTGTCCATAACACTAGCCCTAGCTTTAACACAAACTCTAATTCTTACTCTAGCCTTAGTCCTGACCGGGACCCTAACCCTACCCTAAACTGAGCCCTAGACCTATCCCTAACCCTAACCCTAACACTAACCCTAACCCTAACCAAAGCCCTAGCCATAATCCTTACCCTAAACTTTAGCCTAAAATTAATCCCTATCCCTAACACTAACCCTAGCTTAAAACTAGCACTAACCCTAGCCCTAAATCTAATCCTAACTCAAACCCTAACACTAAGCATAACCCAATCCCTAATCATAATCCTAAAACTAGCCCTAGCCCTAGCCCTAACCCTAATTCTAACTATAACCCTAGCCCTACCCTTATCCCTAAGCCTAACCCTAGTCCTAACTCTAGCTTTAACCCTACCCCTAATGCTAGTCTAACCCTAAACCTATCCCTAGCCCTAGCGCTATTTCTAACCCTAAACCTTACCCTAACACTAAACCTAACCCTAACATTAATTCTAACTCTACTTCTAGCCTTAGCCCTGAGCCTAATACTAACCCTACACTTAACACTTACTCTAACCATTACCCTAGCCATAGTCCTAACCCTAGCCTTACACTAATTCTAACATTAACCCTAGCCCTAGCCATAGCCCTAACTCTATCCCTAAATCTAGCCTTAGCCCTCACCGTGACCCTTACCGTACCCAAATCCTAGCCCTAGCCTTAACCCTAACCCTATCGCTACTCCTAACTCTAGCCCTCGCCATAACATACACCCTAAGAGTATGGAAACCTTAACCCTAACCATAAAACTAACTCTAACCCTATTCTGAACCTAATCCTAAACCTAAACCTAACCCTTACACTACCCCTAACCCTAACCCAATCTCTTAACCAAAACCCTAACCCTAACCCTAATTCTAACCCTAAACAAAACCCTAAATCTAACCCTAGCACTAGGTCTAACCATAACCCTAACACTAATCCAAATACTCAGCCTAACCCTAGCCTTAGCACTAATCCTTGCCCTAACCATAATCCTATTCTTAACCCTATTGCTAACAATAACCCGAGTCCTACTTCTAACCCTAGCCTTAACCCTAAACCTAACCATAACCCTAGACATTGCCCTAACACAAATTTTAACCCTAGCCCTAGCCCTTACCCTAACACTAACACCAGTCTTAACACTAACCCTAACTCTAACCCTAGCCCTAGCCATAAACCTAGCCTAAACCTAATTCTAAACATAATTCTAGCCCTAGCCTTAGACATAACCCTAACACTAACACTAGTCTTAGCCCTGAACCTGACCCTAACCCTACACTAATCCTAGCCCTAGCCCTATCCCTAGCCCTAGCCCTAGCCCTAGCCCTAGCCCTGGCCCTAGCCCTAACCCTGATCCTAACCCTAACCCTACTCCTAGCCCTAGCCCCAGCCCTAAACCTAACCCTAACCTTGACTCTACCTCTAAATCTAGCCCTAACCATAATCCTAAGGATCCCCCTAACCCTAACCTTAACACTCACCCTAGCACAAACCTTAACGATTACCCTAACCCTAGCCCAAGCCCTAACAACCAGCACAAACCCTGTTCCTAACCCTTACCAAAACCCTAAACTTAATTTCTGTTCCTAACACTAAACCTAGCCTAAACCTGGCCCTAACCCTAACCCCAGCCTGATCTAATCTGTAAGCTAACCATAGCCCTATCCCTAGCCCTCAGCATAACCCTAACCCTAACCATATCCTAAACATAACCCTAGACCAAACACTAACCATAACCCTCAATCTACCCCTAGCCCTGATTTTAACACGAATACTCACCCTGGACCTAACACTTATACTAACTGTTACTAGCCTTAGCCCTGACCCTAGACTTACCCTAATTCTAAACATAACCCTAGCCCTAGGCTTAACCCTAATCCTAAACCCAAAACTAGCCCTAGACTCAACCCTAGCCTTACCCTAATTCTAACCATAACCCTACTCCTAGCTTTATCTCTAACAGTAACCCGAACCCTAACCCTACAACTAATCTTAACCCTAACCCAAACCCTAACCCTAAATCTGACCCTATTCCTAGCCCTAGCCCAAAACCTAAACGTAACCCTAAACCTAACTCTAACCCTAACCCTATCCTAAACTTAAGGCTAACCCTAGCCCTAAAATTAGCCCTAATCCTAACCATAAACCTAGCCTTAATCCTAACCCTAGCCCTAATGCAGACCTAGCCCTAATTCGAACTATAAACCTAGCCCTACCCTTAGCCCTAACCCTAACCCTAGTCTTAGCCCTCACCCTAACCCAAACCCTAACCCTATCCCTAGCCCTAACTGTAACACTAACCATAACCCTAACCCTAATCCTAGCCCTGGCCCTAATCCTATCACTAACCCTAACCTTAAATGTAACCCTTATCCCTAACACTAACCCTAGCCTAAACCTAGCCCTAACCCTAACCCTAGACCTGAGTCTAATTCTAAAGCTAACAATAGCCCTACCCGTAGCCCTCACCCTAACCCTAATTCTAACTCTATTCTCACCTTAACCCTACACCAAACACTAACCCTAACTCTAAACCTACCCCTAACCCCAACCCTAGCCTTACCATAATTCAAACCATAATCCTAGCCCTAACCTAATCACAAACTCTAATCCTTACTCTAACCCCAACTAACCCTAAACCTTACCCTAACCATAGCCCTAGACCTAACTGAAACCCTAATCCTAATCCTAACCCTAAACCTACTCAAAACCTAACCTTAACCCTAACCTTAGCCCTGGCCCTAATCCTAACCATACACCGAGCCTTAGCCATGACCCTCATTCTAACCCTAGCCCTAACCCTAACACTAGACCTAAGCCTCACATTAACCAAAGCCCCAAACCTACCCCTAAACCTAAACAAAACCATAACCCCAACACTAGCCCTAGCCCTAATGCTAACCCTACCCCTAATCATAATCCAAACCTTAACTCTAGCCCTAGAACTAACCCTAGTCCTAACCCTAAACCAAGCTCGAACGCTAACCCTTACCCTAAACCTAAAACTCACCTTAACCCTGACCCTAGCCCTTGCACTTATTCTAACCCTAACCCTAGCCATAGCCACAACCCTAGCCCTAACTGTAAACCTAACGTAAGCCCTATCCATAGACCTAACACTTACTGTAACCCTAACCATAACCCGAGACCTAAAACTAACACTAACCCAAACCCTAGCTCTGGCTCTAACCCTAACCTTACCCCTAACCCTAGCCCACATCTAAAATCCAACTGTAAACCTAACCCAAACCTAATCATAACCCTAATCATAATCCTAAACCAAATTCTAACCCTAAACAAAACCCTAACCCTAACACTAGAACTAGCCCTATCTCTATCTCTTATTCTAAACCTAGCCTTAACCCTAACTATACCCCTAGACCTAACCCGAGCCCTAGCCATAACCCAAACAATAGACCTAACCTTAACACTTACCCTAACCCTAGGTCTAGCCCTAGTCCTAATGCTAACACTAACCCTAGCCCTAGCCCTAACCCTAACCCTAGACCTAACCCTAACACTATTTCTAGTTCTAGCCCTAGCCCAAATTCTAACCCTAACCCTAAACCTAAAACTAGTCATAGCCCTAACCCTAATTATATCCCTAACACTAGCCCTTGCTCTAGCCCTAACCCTATCACTAACCCTAACCCTAGCCCAAACTCTTTTCCTAATTTTAAACCTAACCCTAAGCTTAACCCCTAACTTTATCCCTAGTCCTAGCCCTAGCCTAAACCTAGCCCTAACCCTAACCCTAATTCTAAGTCTAATCCTAAAGCTAACCCCAGCCATAGCCTTTACACCTGCCCTAACCCTAAACCTAACTGTATCCTAACCTTAACCTTAGCCCAAAATGAAACCCTAAATCTAAATCTAGCACAATCCCTAACCCTAACCCTAACAATAATACTAAACGTAGCTCTAGCCCTAGCCCCAACCCAAACACTAACTCTGGCCATAATCCTAACCAAAACCCTAGCCTTAGACATGACCCTGATTCTAACTCAAACTATAACCCTAGCCCTAACCCTAACTCTAAACATAAATGTAAGCCTAACCCTAACCCTAAACCTAACCCTAGCCTCAGACATGGCCCTGATTCTAACCCTAACCCTAACCTTAGCCCCAACCATAATACTAACCATAATGTTAGCCCAAACCCTAATCATAACTCTAACCCTAAATGAAATCCTAAACCTATCTCTAGCCATAACCCTAGCACTAACCCTAACCCTCAACTTGGCCCAAGCTCGAACTCTAGGCCTACACCTAATCCTAAAATGAATCCTAGACCTAACCTTACCTGAACCCCTAACTCTACCCCTAACCATAACAATAACTGTAGCCTTAACATTAGACCTAACACTAACACTAACCCTAACCCTAGCTTTAGCTCTATACCTAAACCTAAATTTAACCCTAATCCTGACCCTAAGGTTAGCCCTAATGCTGATAAAAACCCAGACCCTAGCATTAACCCTAAACCTAAACCTAGACATAACCCTAACACTAACCCTAGCTCTATTCCTAACACTAACCCTAACCTTAACCTTACCCTAACTGTAACCCTGGATGTAATTCAACCACTAAATCAAGCCTAGCCGTAACCCTAGACCTAAACTTAATCCTAACCCTAGCCGCAGGCCTAACCCTGGCCCTAACCATAACCATAGACCTAACCCTAACACTAACCCTGATTTAGCTGTAGCCAAAGCCCTAACCCTAACACTAACCCTAGCCCTAAACTGAACCCTAAACCTAACCGAACCCCTAACCCTAATCTTAACCAAAATACTAAACTTAATCCTTCCCTAATCCTAAATAAAACTCTAACCCTTACCCTATCAATAACGCTATTTCTAGCCCTATTCCTAACCCTAACAGTAGCCCTAGACCTTACCTGGACTCTAACCCTAACCATAACCCAGCCCTAAACAGAACCCTAGGCTTATTCCTAACCTTAACCCAAAACCTTACCCTTGACCTAGCACTAGTCCTAATCCTAACCCTCACCCTAAACCTAATTCTAACCCTAAATGCAACCCTAACCCTGACCCTATTACTAGCCCTAAAACTAACCTTAACCCTAACCCTAATAATAATCCTAACCCTAACCCTAGCTCTAGATCTAACTCTTGCCATAAACCTAACACTCAAGCTTGCCATAACTATTACTCTAGCCCTAACGTCACACCTTTTCCTAACCCTAAACCTGGCACTAACCCTAACCCTAACTCTACCCCTAATCGTAGCACTAACCCTAAACCCAAACCAAGCTATAGCACTATCCCTAAACCTAACACTAACCCTACCCCTAACTCTAACCCTAACCATAGACCTAACCCTAACACTAATCCTAACCCTAGCTATTCTACTAGCCATAACCCTAACAATAACCCTAGCCCTAACCCTAACCCTAATATTAACCCTAGCCCTAACTCTAACCCTAACCCTAAGCCTAATCCTAACCCTGAATCTAGACTTGACCCTAACACAAACCTAACCCTAGTCCTACCCTTAACCCTAGCCCTAACCCTAAAACTAAACCTAACAATAGCTCATCCTCTAGCTCTAACCTAACACTAACTCAGTCCTAATCCTACACCTAACCCTAACCCTAACCCTAATCCTAATCCTAGCGCTAACCCTAGCTCAAGCCCTAACTCTAGCCCTAACATAACCCTAGTCTTAGCCCTGGCCCTGGCCCTAACGATAACCGTAACCCTAATATATGTACTGTTTTCAGCAGTCTATTTAGGTATCTTTCAGAAATATGTGTTCTGAGGTAAGATTGATAGTGAAAGGCTTTTGAACATACTATTCTGTCATCAAATGGGTGAATACATTCATGAAACTGTATCGTATTTTAAGTGAATAATGTTATATGCAATACACTTTCTACTATAGTATTTTTTTTCTTTACAAAAGAACAGAGAAGCTAAGATTCATAGTCTGTGCAGTACCTGTGTAAAAAAGAGATCGTTTTGTCAATGTCAAAATGAATATGACACTAACAGTTCACTATTTGTCATCAAACGCTTTTCTCTCTCATGTGACAGAAATGAATTCTTTCAAATCACTGGCGAATGAACATGCTTTGTAAGAAGTGTGTTGTAACACAACTCTATCTGCAGCATTTATAACGCTCTGTCAATATAGTCCTCCAAGAAAAAATTGGAATGCATGGTGTCTCTTGTAGTAAATACTGTTTCTTCTCCTCCTGTTGAAGTATTTTTTTTTTGAAATTCACTACTGGGGGAGGTTGTTCATGAAAGAGCTACGGAATGACCCGTAGGACAATTGGTAACTGTGAAGCATAAATATATCCTCTATGAAACACAGTCACCATCCATACCACAGTTTTCCCAAAAGTATTATTATAGGAGTAATGTGTAGTCTAAATCAGAAATGTGAAAACACGGTAACATGTAAGTTTGAAGAGAATTGCAAGTCTAAATGAATATGAAACTAAAGTAACAATCTTAATACCTTTAACAGGTATTAAGATAATACACTGCTGAGGAATTTAAACTTTCCGAAGTCACCAAAGCATGGAAACATTTAGTATGAAGAAAGGTTTTAAACAATATATACACATATTAGCACCTTATGAGTGGGATCACATTACTAGAAGATGAATTGAGTGGTGTCTCAGAGTATTTGTACTGCTTTCTCCACTCTGTTGAAATATCTTTCAGAAATATGTGTTTTGTGATAAGATTGATAGCGAAAGACTTTTGAATATACTGTTCTGTCATCAAATAAGTGAATGGATTCAGAAACTGTAGCATATTTTAAGTGAATAATCTTATGCAATACATTTCGCACCAATGCATTTTTTTTTTGCTACACAAGTTCAGACAAGCTAAGATTCATAAACTGTGTAGTACCTGACTTGAAAATAACCGTTTTGTGAATGGCCAAATGATTATGATGCTAGCAGTCTACTTTTGGTGACCAAGTGCATTTATCTTGATATAAGAGTAATGAATTCTTTGAATTCTTTTAAATCACTGGGGAATGAAACATGCTTTGTAAGAAGTGTGTTTTAAGCCACCTCTGCTGCATTTATTAAGTTCTGTCAAAGTACTCCTCTAAGGCAAAGTTGAAATGCATGATGTTTCTTGTAATATATGCTGTTTTAACCCCTACTGTTGAAGTGTTTTCCCTAAATGTCACTTTTGTTATAGATTTTTAGTGAAAGAGCTCCTGAATAACCTTTTTGTCAGGAAATGAGTGAACAAACAGGCAGAAGTATATCCTTTTAAACACACAGACAGCAACTATACCATAGTTTTTTCAAGGGTATTATTATAGGAGGAATGTGCAGCCTAAATGAGAGTGCAAGTACATGGTAACATGTAAGTTTGAACAAAACCGCAAGTCTAAATTAATATGAAACTGAAGTAACAATCTTAAGACCTTTACAGCATCACATTCTGATAATACAGTGGAGAGGAATGTAAACTTTTCTAAGTTACCAGGGAATGGAAAAATTTCATACTAAAAGCTGTTTTCAACAAAAGATATCTACACTGTTTAGCAGCTTATGAGTGGACTCTCTCTAGTGGAAGATGATATGTGTGATGTCTCTCAGTATATGTACTGATTACAGCACTCTGTTGAAATATCTTTCAGAAATATGTGTTTTGCGGTAAGATTGATAGTGAAAGGCTTTTGAACACACTGTTCTGTATTCAAATAAGTGAATAGATTCATAAACTGTATGTGTTTTGAGTGAATAATCTTATGTGGTATAGTTCCTCCTAAGTATATTTCTCTGTACAAAAGCTCTGAGAATCTGAGATTTATGGTGTATGTAATACCTGACTTGAAAATAATTGTTTTGTGAAAGTCTATATTATTATGATGCTAACAATCTACTTTTGGTGACCAAGTGAATTTCTCTTAATATAACAGTAATAAATTCTTTGAATTCTTTCAAATCACTGGGGAATGAACATGCTTTGTAAGAAGTGTGTTTTAAGCCAACTCTGTATGCAGAGTTGACCATAAGGCTTGGTCAATGTACTCCTGTAAAGAAAAGTCCAGATTCCTGTTGTTTCTGGTAATACATACTTTTTTTACCCCTCCTGTTGAAGTATTTTTCTGAAACTCCACTTTAGATTTTTTTTTTTTTAGCAACAGAGCTGCTGTGTGATCTCTCTGTCACCCAATGAGTGAACTAACAGGAAGAAATATATCCTCTATGACAAACAGTCAGCAAGTATACAACAGGTTTCCCAAAAGTATTATCAAAGGAGGAAAGCGTAGCCTAACTGAGAAATGCATGCAGATGCTACCATGTAACTGTGAACAGAATTGCAATAGTGTAACTGAATATGAAACTAAAGTAACAATTTTGAGACATTTAAAACATCACACTCTGATAAAGCAGTAGTGAGGAATTTAAACTTTTTGGAGTTATGTGGGAATACAAACCTGTCCTAATCTTAACCCTAGCACTAACCCTAACTCTAAGCCTAACCCAAAGCCTAACCATAACCATAACCATAGCCCAAGCCCTAGCCTTAACCCTAGCCCTAAGCCTAATCCTAAACCTAGCCTTAGCCTTAACCCAAATATTAACACTAACCATAAACCTATTCCCAACAATAACTAAAACCTTAAGCTTAACCCCTAACCCAAACCCTATTCCTAAACCTGAACTGAACCCTAACACAAACTCAAACCCTAACCCCTAACTCTAACAGTAACCCTATTCCAAAAGCTAGCAGTATTGTTGACCCCAAACCTAAATCAAACTATAACCCAAACCCTAACCTTAACCTTAACCAAACACTAACCCTAAACCTAACCCTAAACTGAAACCTAACCCAAAATGTATCCCCTAAACCTAACCCTGACCCTGACTGTGATCCTGACCCTGACTGAAACAGGGTCCCAGCCCTAACCATAACCATAAACCTAGCTTTAGGCCTAAATCTAACCCTATACCTAATACTAACCTTAACACTAAATCCTCACCCTAACTTTATTCCTAACCTTAACCCTTACCCTAGAATTAGCCCTAACCACAACCCCATCTTTAACGTAACGCTAAACCTAACCATAGCGCTGGCCCTAACCCAAACCCTAACTCTAACCCTAGACCTAACCCTTAACCCAACCGTAGACCTAAACTTAATTCTAGTCTTGGTTGTAGTCCTAACACTAACATAACCCTATCCAAAATCCTATTCATAAAACTAACCTTAATCCTAGCCCTAAACGTAACAACAAACCTAATGCTAACCCTAACCCGAGACTTAATTCTAACCCTAACCCTAACCCTAAACCTAGATCTAACCCGAAATGTAGCCCTAGTTCTAACCCTACCATATCCCTAATTTTTACACTAGTCCAAACCGTATGCCTAACATTAACCCTAGCCCTAGCACTAACCCTAACCCTAAACCTAGCCCCAGCCCTTTTTCTCAATCTAGCCTTAAACCAACCATAACCCTAACCCTAATCCAAGCCCAAACTTTAACCCTAACTCTAAGCCTAAGCCTAGACCTAACCCTACCATTACCCCTACACCTAACCCTAGAAAAAACCCCAACCCTAGCTCTAACCTAAGCCAGAGCCCTAAACTTGACCCTAACCCTAACCCTAACCATAGCCCTATGCTAACCATATCCCTAACCCTACCCCTGACCCTAAACCTATCCCTAAATTTAACTGTAGTCGTAACCCTAGCCCTAGACCTAACCCTAAAAATAACCATAACCATAACCCGAAACCTCTCCCTAACCCTAATAGTAGCCCTAGCCCTAACCCAAACCACAGCCCTAGACATAGCCCTAGCCCTAGCCCTAACCCTAGTGTGCCTTAACACTAAACATAACTCTACCATAGCCCAAGCACTAGCCCTAGCCCTAACAATAACCCTAATTCTAGCCCTAGCCCTAAATGTAATCCCTAACCCTAACCCTCTCCCTAGACCTAACCCTAACCCTAGCCCTAACCCTAAACCTATATCTAGCCCTAGCCCTAGCCACACCCCTAGCCCTAATTCTTACCCTAACCCTATCTATAGCCCTAACCCTAACCATACACTTAGACCTAAACCTAACCATAGACTTAGCCCTAACCCTAACCCTAACACTACTACTAATCATTTCCCTTGCCCTAGCCCTAACACTAACCTTAATCTGACCACTACCCCTACCCCTAACCTTAGCCATAGCCCTAACCCTAAACCTAACCCTAACCCTAGCCCAAACTTTAGCCCTACACCTACCTCTAATCCTAACATTAAACCTAATCCTAGCCCCAGCCCTAATTTTATCCCTAACACTACTCCTACCCCTACCCCTACCCCTAACCCTAGGCCTAAACCTAGCCCTAGCCTGAATGCTAACCCTAACCCTAACACTAGCCCTAGCCCTAACCCTATCCCTAACCTTAGTCCTACTCCTACCCCTGACCCTAGCCCTAACCATAACCCTAGCCCTAGCCCTAGGCATTCACCTAACTATAACCCTAAACCTAGCCCTTCCCTAACCCTAAACCTAATCTTAACCCTAGCCCTAACCCTAATGCTACACCCTAACTCTAAGCCTAAGCCTAATCCTAACCCCAACCTTAACCCTAGCAATAACCCTAACACTACCTAGCCCTGACCTTAACCTTAACTTTAATTCTAAACATAAACCTATCCCTAGTCCTACTCCTATTCCTAACTCAAACTCAAGTCTTAGCCTTAATCCTGACCCTAATCCTAATTTTAACCAAATGCCTAATACTAACCCTAGACCTAGTCCTAACTTTAGACATAACCCTAGCCCTGACAATAACCCTAACCCTAACCCTATCCTAAACCTAGCCATAGCCCTAACCCTAACCCTATAGCTTACCCTAGTTGTACCCCTGGTCATAACCTTAAACCAAGATCTAAATCTAACCTTAGCCCTAGCCTTAACCCTACTTCTAACCCTAGCCCTAAACCTAAACCAAGTCCTTACCCTAACCCTAAGACTAGGCCTAAGCCTAATCCTAAACCTACCCTAGTACCAACAGTAACCCTAGCCTTAGACCTAATCCTAAAACTAACCCTATATATAACCATTACACTTGCCCTAGCTCTAAACCTAAACCTAATTTTACCACTAGCCAAAACTCTATTCCTAGCCCTAAACCTAACCCTAAAATTAGCCCTAGCCTCAGCTCTAAAACTAAACCTAGTCCACACCCTAGACATACCCCAGCCCTAATTCTAAATCTAATACTAACCTTAACCTTAGTACTAGACCTAACACTAGCATTAAGCTTAAACCTAAACCTAGCCCTAACCCTAACCCTAACCCTAACCCTAACCCTAACACTAGACCTAACCTTAACAATAACCCTAGCCCTACCACTACCCACAACCCTAGACCTAGCCCTAGCCCTAACCCTAACCCCCGCCTTAGCCCAAACCCTAAACCTAAACCTAACATTAACTCTAGCCTGAACCCTAATGTAAACCCTACCCATATGCCTAGCCCTAAACCTAACCCTAGTCCTAGTCATAGCCATAGCCATAATCCTATCCCTAGTCCAAGACCCAGCTGGAGGCCTAACACTAACCCTAACTCCAGGCCTAACCCTAACCCTATCTTTAAGCCTAACCTGGACCCTAACCATATTCTTGACCCTAAACATAACACTAGCCATAGCACTAACTCTAACTCTAACCCTAATTCAAACAATAACTCTAGCCCTAGTTTTAGCCATAGCCCAAACCCTAACTCAAGCCCTCGCTGTTACCCTGACCCTAACCTTAAATGTAATGCTAACCCTAGCCCTAAACCTAAACCTAACCTTACCCCTACCACTAAACCTAACCTTAGCTCTAGAAGTACCCCTAACCCTCACCCTAAACCTAGACATAGCCCTAAAACTAGCCCTACACCTACTCCTAACCATAACCCTAACTCTAACCCTAAACCTAAACCTAGTCCTAAACCAAACCCTAGCTTTAACCCTAAACCTAATCTTGCCACTATCCCTAACCCTAACACTAACAGTAACCCTACCCCTATACCTAAACCTATCCCTAAACCTAGTCCTACCCCGAACAATAACCCTAAGCCTAAAACTATCCCTAACCCTAGCCCTAGCCCTGCCCTAACCATAATTCTAACCCTAACACTTCCCCTAAACCTAACCCTAGACCTAGACTGAAACCTAACCCTAACCCTATCCCCAAACTAACCCCTATCATTAAACTTAACCATAACCCTAACAGGAGTCCTAATCGTAACCTTAACCCTAGCCTACCGCTAACCCTAAACCTAACCCTATCCCTAACCCTAGCCCTACCCCTAAGCCTAACCCTAGTCTTAACCCTAGCCGCAGTCATAGCCCTATCCCTATCTCTAACCCTAGCCGTGGCTATAGCCCTAGTCCTAAACTTAACCTTAAACCTAACCCCAACCCTATCACTAACCCTAACTGTAAGACTATGCCTAAGCCTAACCCTATCCCTAACATTAACCCTAGACCTAGCCCTTGCCTTAGCTATAACCCTAATTCTAACAATAAACCTAACTCTAAACCTAACCCTGAACTGATTCCTAAACCTGGCCCTAACCCTAACCCTAACCCTCGTCCTAGTCCAGGTCATACCCCTCACCTTAATCTTGACACTAACCCTAACCTTAGTCCTATCCCTAATGCTATTCCTATTTAACACTGCTTTAAAGCTAAGCCAAACCCTAACCAAGGCTTTAAACCTAACCCTAACCCTAAACCTACCCATAACCCTAGCCTTAGCCCGAAACTTAATCCTAACTATAATGCTCAGCATTTTCCTTGCCCTAGCCCAAACCCTAACCCTAGCCCTAGCCCTAACCCTAACCCTAGGCCTAGCCCTAATGTACACCTTAACCATAGCCCTAGCCTGAACCGTAGCTGTAAGCCTAATTCTAATTCTAGTCCTAGTCAGAGCCCTAGCAGAAAACCTAACCCTATCTCTAAGCCTTACCCTAACCCTAAACATAACCCTAACCATATCCCTAGCTCTAAACCTAACACTAGCCATGACACTAACCCTAACCCTAACCCCAGTTCTAAGAATAATCCTAACCCCAGTTCTAGCCCTAGCCCCAATGCTAACTCCAGCCCTCGCTCCTACCCTGACCCTAAGACTAGCCCTAGCCCTAATCCTAACCCTAAGTCTAAGTGTAAACCTAAGTCTAGCCCTCAACCTAAACCTATCCCTCCCCCTCCCCCTATCCCTAAAGCTAAACATAGCCCTAAACACAACCCTAGCTTAGTCCTAAGCCTAACAATAGTCCTAACCCTAACCCTAATCCTACACTTGCTCCTATTTGTAACCCTAACCCTATCACAAAACCTAGCCCTAGCCCAAAACCTAACCCTGAATCTAACACTAGCCCTAGCACCAACCCTAACCCTAACCCGAATCTTAGCCCTAACCCTAACCCTAACACTAATCCTAACCCTAGTCCTACACCTACCTATAGCCCTAAACCTAAACCTATCCCAACACCCAGCCCAAACGCGAGCTCTAACCTAACCATTGCCCTAGTTATAGCCCTATCCCTAACCCTCACTCTAGCCCTGGCCCTGGCCCTAAACCTAACCTTAACCCTAAACCTAACACTAACGCTACACATTAACTCTAAGCCAACGCCTAACCCTAACCCTAGAACTAACACTAACTCTTGCCCTAGCCCTAACCCTAACCCTAACCAAATCCCTAACACTCCCCTATACCTTCCCCAGCTTTAGATGTACACCTAATTCTAATAATAACCCTAACCCTAAACCTAACCTTAAACTTATCCCTAACCGTGGCCCTAGCCAAAACCCAAAACCTAGCCCTAATCCTAACCCTAACCTTAGCCATAGCTCTAACCCTACTTCTATTTGTAACCCTAGCCCTAACCCAAACCCTATCCCTAACACTAACCCAATACCTAACCCTAACCTTAATGCTAGCCCTAACCCTATTACTAACTCTAACTCTAGTATTTAGCCTAAGCCTAACCCTAATCCTAACCTTAGGCCTAACCCTAACCCCAGACTTAGCCCTAATACTAACCCTAACCCTAATTCTAACCATTACCATTGTGCTAGCCCTAACCCTAAACCTACCCCTACCCCTAAACCTAAAGTTAACCCTAACGCTAAATGTAGCCATTGCCCTACTCCTAACTTTAACCCTACTCCTAAACCTAATTGTAGCCCTAACCCTAATCCTAACCCTAGTCCTGGTCATGACCCTAGGCATGGTGATAACCCTAGCCCTAGCCCTAACTGTAGCCTTAACTCTAACCCTGACCATAATCCTAACTGTAACTTTAATCCCAAACTTAACAGTAGCCATAGCACTAACCCTAACCCTAATTCTAACAATAACCCTAGCCCTAGTCCTAACCCTAAACCTAAATATAACCTCAGCCCTAGCCCTAAACCTAAATGTACCCCTACCCCCACCCCTAACCCTACCCCTTTCCATACCTTTAACCCTCACTCTAAATCTAGCCCTAGCCCCAAACCTCTCCCTACCCCTACCCCTAATTCTTACCCTAACATTATACCTAACCCTAAAACAACTCCATGCCATTAACCTAACCTGAACCCTAGCCCTACCCATAAAGTGAACGCTAGCCCTAGCCCTAGTTGTACACCTAGCCCTAATCTTAGCCCAAACTCTAAACATAACCCTAGAACTAGCCCTAACCTTACCCCTATTCCTAAGCCTAAACCTAAGCCTAGTCCTAACCCTAGCCTTGGCGCTAAACCTAACCCAACCCTCACACTAGCCCCAAACTTACCCCTAACCCTAGCCCTACCCATACCCATATCCTAAGCCTAACACTAGCCCTAGCCCAATCCTAACTCTAGCCCTAGCTCTATCCTAACTCTAACCCTAGCCATAGCCTTAATACTAATCCTAGCCCCAACACTAGCCCTAAACTTAACCCTAACCCTAACCCTAACCCTAGCCTTACCTCTACACATAAACCTAAACCTAACTGTAGCCCTAACCCTACCCCTAACCTGACCTCTAATTCTAACCCTGGCCCTAGTCATAGCCTTACTCCTAAACGTCACCCTAGCTCTGGCCCTAGCCCTAAACCTAACTTTAACCCTAGCCCAAACCCTAATGCTACATCGTAACTCTAAGCCTAAGCCTAAGCATAGCCATAACCCTAGCACTAATGGTAATGCTTGCCCTAGCCCTAACACTAACCCTGACCCTAATTCTAACCATCACCATATTCTTCGTCCTAGCCCTATCACTAACTCTAACCCTAAATCTAGCCTTAACCCTGACACCAATCCTAACCCTAACCAAATCATTAACACTAACCCCAGACCTAGCCCTCGTTTTAGCCATAACAATAACCCTAACACTAAACATATCCCCAAATTTATCCCTAACCGTAGCCCCAGTCCAAACCCTAACCCTAGCCCTATCCCCAGCCCTAGACATAACCCTAGCCCTAATCCTAACCCTTACCTTAGCCCTAGTTTTAATTCAACCCCTATTTCTAATGCTACCCTAACCCTATCCCGAACACTAAGCCAGGACCTAACACTAACCCTAACGCTAGCCTTAACCCTAATCCTAATCCTAACTCTAGCCCTTACCCTAAGCCTAAGCCTAAGCCTAGCCCTAGCCCTAGCTCTACCCCTCACCCTAACCCTAGTCCTAACCTTAACCCTAGCCCTAAGCCTAACCCTAAACTTAGTTCAAGTCGTAGCCCTAGCAGAAACCCTAACCCTGACCCTATCTTTAAGCCTTACCCTAACCTTAAATGTAACCCTAATGATAACCTTAGCTCTAAACCTAATACTAGCCATAACACTAAATCTAACCCTAACCCCAGTTCTAACAATAACCCTGGCCCTAGTTCTAGACCTATTCCTAACCCTAACCCAAGCCCTCAACCTTACCCTAACCCTAACCCAAGCCCTAGCCCTAATCCTAACCCCAACACTAAACATAACTTCTATTATAGCCCTAAACCTAAACATAACCCTACCCCTACTCATAATGTTAGCCCTAGGCATACCCTTAACCCTCACCCTAAATCTAGCCCCAGCCCTAAACCTAGCTCTACTTTTACCCCTAACCCTATCCCTATAGCTAAACCTAGACCTAAACCTAAACTTGGCCCTACCCCTAAGCCTAACATTAGCCCTAGCACTAACCCTAAACCTACCAATAGCCCTAGTCTTAACCCTAATCCTATCTCTAAACCTAGCCCTAGACTGAACCCTAACCTTAAACCTAACACTAGTCATAGCCCTTTTCCTAAACCTCACCAAAGCCCTGTTCCTAGCCCTAAACCTAACCTTAACTCTAGCCCTAACACTAATGCTACACCCTGACTCTAAGCCTAAGCCTAACCTTAGCCTTAGCACTAACACTAACACTTGCCCTAGCCCTAACCATAACCCTAACCCTAACCCTAATTCTAACCATAATCCTATCCCTGTCCCAGCCATATCTCTAACTCTAACCCAAGCCCTATTCTTAATCCTGACACTAATTCTAAACTTAACCAAATCCATAACACTAACCCTAGACCTAGCCCTAGCTTTAGCCATAACCATAACCCTAACAATAACCCTAAACCTAACCTTAATATTATCCCTAACCATAGCCCTCGCCCAAACCCTAACCATAGCCCTGGACTTAGACATACCCCTAGCCCTAATGCAAACCCCAATCTTAGCCCTAGTCCTAACCTGTATTTCTGACCCTAACACCAACCCTAATCCTAACCCTAATTTAAGCCCTAAACTTGCCCCTAACACTAGCCCTAATCCTGACCCTAACCTTACCCCTACCCCTAAATTTAGCCCTAACCCTAATCCTGCTCTAGTCATAGCCCTATTCCTAAACTTAACCTTAGCCCTAGCCCTAAACCCAACCTTAAACATACTCCTAACCCTAATTCTAACCCTAACTCTAAGCCTAACCATAACCATAACCATAACCCTAACACTAACCCTAGACCTAGCCATAGCCCTAGCTGTAACCCTAATTCTAACCCTAGACCCAGCCCTACCCCTACACATAACCCTAAACCTAAACCTAACTTAGTCTTAAACCTAACCCTACCCCTACTTCTAACCCTAACCCTAGCCCTAACCCTAAACTTAGCCATAGTCATAGCCCTATCCCAAACCCTTACCCTAGTTCTAGCCCTAAACCTTACCTTAACCCTAGCCAAAACACTAATGCTAAGCCAAAGCCTAAGCCTAACCCTAGTACTAACACTACCACTTGCCCTAGCCCCAAACCAAACCCTAACCCTAATTCTAAACACAACCCTATCCCTTGCCCTAGCCCTATTCCTAACTCTAACCAAAGCACTACCCTTAACACTGACCCTAATCCTTACCCTAACCCAATCCTTCACACTAACCCTGGACCTAGCCCTAGCTTTAGCCATAACCCTAACCTAACAATAACCCTAAACCTAACCTTGTACCTATCCCTGACCTTAATGCTAGCCCTACACTAATCCTGACCCTAACTGTAACCTTAACCATAGCCTTAGACTTAACACTAATTCTAACCTTAAATCTAGCCATTACTCTTGCCCTAGCCCTAACCCTAAACCTAACTATACCCCTATCCCTACCTTTAAACTTAGTCCTAGCCCTAACCCTGACCCTAACTCTAGCCCTTGCCTTAAACCTGGCCCTACACCTATCCCTAACCCTAACCCTAACCCTAAAACTAGCCATAAAGCTAAACCTCACCTTACCCCTAACCCTGTTTCTAACCTTAAGCCAGGCCTTAACCCTAATCCTAATTATAACCCTAACCCATACCCTAACCCTAGTCCTAGTCGTAGCTCTAGCCATAATCCTAACCCTAGCCTTAGCCCTAACCCTAACCCTAATTTTAGAAATAACCCCAACCCTATCTCTAAGCCTTACCCTAACCCTGACTGAAACTCTAGCCCTATATTTTTTTTTCTCTACAAAAGAACAGAAGCTGAAATCCATGGACTATTTAGTACCTGCGCAAAAAAACAAAAACAAAACAAAACTGTTTTTTCAATGTCAAAATGAATATGACGCTAACAGTAAACTATTTGTCACCAAGTGCATTTCTCTCTGATATAACAGTAATGAATTCTTTGAATTCTTTCAAATCACTGGGGAATGAACATGCTTTGTAAGAAATGTTTTAAGCCAAATCTGTCTGCAGCATTTATAATGCTCTGTCAATGTACTCCTCTAAGAAAGAGTTGAAATGCATGGTGTCTCTTCTAGTAAATACTGTTTCAACCCCTTCTGTTGAAGTATTTTTTTTATGAAATTCATTATTGTGGAAGGTCTTTAGTGAAAGAGCTGCTGAATAACCTTTTTGACAGCCAATAACTAAAATATCAGGCATAAATACATCTTCCATGAAACACAGTCAGCAACTATACCACAGTTTTCCCAAAAGTATTTTTATGAGGGAAGTATAGTCTAACTAAGAAATGCATATAGATGCTACTATATAACCTTGAACAGAATTGCAAGAGTCTAAGTTAATATGAAACTAAAGTAACCATCTGAAGATTTTTATAGAATCACAATCTGATAATACAGTAGTGAGAAATGTAAACTTTTGTAAGTTACTAGAAAATGGAGACATTTTGTATGAAGCAGGATTTCAACCAATGATATATATATATATAATGGCATTGTATGACTGGGCTCACTTTACTGAAGGAGGAAATGAGTTGTGTCTCAGAGTGTATGTACTGTTTTAAGCGTTATGTTGAATTATCTTTCAGAAATATGTGATTTGCAGTAAGAGTGATATTGAAAGGCTTTTGAGCATACTGTTTTGTCATCAAATGGGTGAATAGATTCATACTGTAGCATATTTTGAGAGAATAATCTATGCAATATACTTTCCACCAGTGAATTTTTTTCTCTACAAAAGCTCAGGGAAGCTAAGATTCATAAACGGTGCAGTACCTGACTTGAAAATAACTGTTTTGTGAAAGTCCAAATGATTATGAAGCTAACAGTCTACATTTGGTGACAAAGTGCATTTCTCGCTGATATAACACTAATAAGTTCTCTGAATTCTTTCTAATCATTGAGGATTGAACAGGCTATGTAAGAAGTGTGTTTTAAGCCAACCCTGCTGCATTTATAATATTATGTCAACATACTCCTCTAAAGCAAAGTTGAAATGCATGATGTTTCTTGTAATACACACTGTTTTAATCCCTGAAGTTGAAGTATTTTTCTGAAATGTCGCTTTTCTTATAGGTCATTATAAAAATATCTCCAGAATTACCTTTTCGTCAGCCAATGAGGGAACTAACAGAAAGAAATATATCCTCTATAAAGGAGAGTCAGCAAATATAACAGAGTTTTCTCAAAAGTATTTATTTAAGAGGAATGTGTAGCCTAAATAAGTAAGTCATGTAGGTGGCGCTGTGTAAACTTGAACAGGATTGCAATAGACAAAACCTGTTTGAAAAAAACTCTGTCTGAAATGCTTCCAACCGCAGTGCAAGCAACACCTTTTAGAGGTACAGAAATGCAATGTTTTTTGAAATACTTCAACTTTTCTGGCACTACTGTGAAAGTGTTCTTGTGCGTTGACACATTTACTGTAAAATACTATACAAAAACATTCAACAATTCACTTGTGCCCCACATAAGAATGATGTCCAAAAGAGTGCTGTCTGTGAAATAGGAGAAACTTGGATAGTTTCCCAAGAGGAAAGCATATCAAAATGTAGATGTGGAAGTACGTATGCTTTGTAGGAGACAGTATTGTGATGATACAAACGAGCGTGAAAAGAATGCTCCAATTTTGGTCACCTAGTTCATATTTCTTAGAGACAAGCATAAGGAGATTTTGGAACTTAACCAAATCAAGGTGGCAATACACGTATTCTACAAAACCGTATCTGGGAAAACAATGTTGACAGTGTTTCTAACTCCAGGATAATAGTTCTGTTTCAGACAAGCTAAACAGAGAATGTTTTAGAAGATGTACATCGCGTTTTTGACTGCTGTTTAAGTACTCCCAAGTCGTCCCATTCTAACTAAGTTGGAGAATAGAGAAAAGGCAACTCCAATCACGTTTTCTTTCTGGAAGGAGTCAGCAGGTACGTACGCCCATGTAACTTTAAAAGTAGGGGGGCTTCTACTGAAAGGATCACAGAAACGCATTCGTTCTAGTGGAAAATACTAAAGAAGAACAGACATTCATGTACTCTGCAGTACATGATTGGAACAAACCCCTTTGTGAATGCCAAAATGTAAAGCAGATGAGCAGTTTACTTCTCTCATGCAACTGAGTTTCCCTGTGTTCTAACCACTATGAAATGTTGGGAACGTGGGAAATCTCCTGGAATGAACACGTTCCTTACAAAGCTTGTTTGAGGAAAACTCTGTCTGAAATGATTCCAACCGCAGTGCAGGCAACTCCTTTGAGAGGTACAGAAATGCAATGTTGTTTGAAATACTTCAACTTTTCTGGCAGTTCTGTGAAAGTGTTCTTGAGCGCGAACAGGTTTCTTCTTGAATACTATACCAAAACATTCACCAATCCATTTGTTTCCGCACATATAAATCATATCCAAAAGCCTGCTGTCTTTGAAATAGG